>NC_057812.1:12727442-12763474 GCF_018294505.1 Triticum aestivum | reverse complement strand
CTCTGTCACTGTCGGTGCCGCACGGGCTTTGCCCGGAGACGTGCCCTGCCGGCGGCGAGAGGGGGAGTAGATGGGGGGGGTGGGGGGTGGGGGGCTAGGTTTTCAGACGCCCGCTTGATCCTCTCTCCATGAAACGTTTTGTTCTTGTTTTTTTTTTGCTTAACTTCTTTTCTAAATTTCTGTTTAATTCCAATCGATTACTTCTAAATTGAGTTATACTACTTGCGTGTGTAGGAGAGAGGACAGCAGTAATGTCAATTAGCCACAGCTGGACACGAACCGTCCTTGGAGCGGAGCGTACGTTTCTTGGTCGACGGTGCGTGCAGTGTGATCATGCTGCATGGCGCCTACTGCTTTTGTTCTTTCGTTCTTGGAGCACAGCAAAGTTGGTTAATTTGGAGCCACCGGCTGAATTTGTCTTTTCTAGTAGCAGCATAGTGGAAGACATTGATCGCTCTGCATCTCCCTTTTGATCATCAAGACTCTACATAGGTTATGTACACCATTTTTGTTTTATCGCAATTTTATTAGTTGCACACACGGGCGAACTTTTTTTTTTTTGATAGACATCAGTAGAGCTATACCAGTAGTGGCTAGATCAGATCAGATATGATTTGACACACATCAACCAGGGTGCATGCGTGAAAAGTTGAGGTGTGAAAAGATTGTTGGTGTAGCATGTGTAATGTGTTGTCGGGCGTAGCCTTTGTTCACATGGAAAATATTCATACAAGTTCAAGTAAGCCAGGAGATCGTGCAGCATATGTGCCTTTTAGAGTGTAGCTAGGGAATGGTGGTCAAGGTCAACAATTGAAATTCCATTGCTATCTCGAGCCGGAAAAATAGGAGATCCCTTGAGACACACATCCATCCATGATTTACTGTCTGTGATCATCATGTCTTATTTTTCTATAAGCCTGGTGGGTGTATATCAAAGTAAGAATGTATCATGTGCTGTCAAGACGGATCATGATGCTAATTTATGTGAAAAGATTTCCTTACATATGGATCAAAGATGTGGTGTTTTGTGGTACAAGCTTTGCTAATTAATGGTGTTCACTATTCAAAAAGGAAATTGCAAACTTATTACAACATCCGCGACGTTCCTTGACCTTCACAGACCGAAAGG
Source organism: Triticum aestivum (assembly GCF_018294505.1). NCBI lineage: Eukaryota > Viridiplantae > Streptophyta > Magnoliopsida > Poales > Poaceae > Triticum > Triticum aestivum. The sequence goes on along the minus strand of NC_057812.1, from coordinate 12,762,345 downwards.
GCCCGTTCGGCCGGAACCATGAGTAGGTCATGACTATCAAAGACCACCAGAGTCATTCCCCCATTGGGTGTCCCCTAGTGCCACCAGCACCCCCTATCGCGCGGTTATGACCGTCATTGATGCACCTACCGTCATCGATGCACCTACCGTCATCGATGCACCTACCGTGTTGTCGGATCTCCCACCCAGATGTGCACGGTCATAGACCGACAATGCTACCGAAACACTTTGCATCATGATTACGGCCACATTGGTGAGCTCCTTTTGCACTTTCTCAAGCATGTTGCTTTGTTTTGAATTGCCATATAAATAGTACATATGTTCATGTGTATAACATGTTGCTATGTTTATAATCATATATGATTAGAATTTGTTTATAAGATATTATAGAATGCCCTTATATATGTCCATTTGACCTAAATATTGTGACAAATGCTTGAATTACTATATAAATGTTGTTATGATGGTTAGATCTTATATATGGTACTAATATTTTAGGATTCATGCTTGTATGTTTCATTCTTATCTTCCCTGGATTTTTCTGATGATAAAAAACGAAAGAAATCCATTAAAATACCTCATGGTTTACAACAGGCCCTAGGATTTTACTCTAATTCCATTAAATCAAACTCTCCGTCTAAAATCTAAGCTTTGTGGTTATCTGGGTCATATATGAGGTACTTATAACATTTATTAGGTTCTTATTCCATCAAGAGCATGGCAACATACAGAAACCAATTGGTTGTTTTGACACTTGTATTTCTCAAGTGCCTGCAATACTTTTTCTTAGACAAAAAATTATGTCGTGTTTTACAAATAGGGGTCCTATTTAAGTTATACTATAAAGAATCAATTGTACATGGGTCTGAGTCTTCCTCGGGGAGCCTTTGATATCTATAACTCTATTGGAATTTCCCCTTGGTGAGGCACATATCGTAGTTTTGCTCTCCTAGGTATGAACTTAGATTATTATAATTGTAACACTAAATATGGTTGTATATGAATATTACATGATTATAGCACAAAACTTAATATGTTTCTATTTATATGTCAACAGGGAGACCAGAGAAACTTCAATTTCATCTCGTCGCTGTTGTGACGCTTTTGAGCACTACACTAGACACTTTTTTTATAAGTGTTCTGTAAAGTGCAACTTAATCGATACAATGGTGATGATATTATATTTTGTTGACACTATACAAAAGTTTCAACCATCAAGAAAGTACAAACAAATACCCTTGGTGAGAACATCACCTTGAGTATGACTTGGAAAATCCGAATGACAAAGTTGTTGGAAATATGCCCTAGAGGCAATAATAAAATGATTATTATTGTATTTCCTTGTTCATGATAATTGTGTATTGTTCATGCTATAATTGTATTAACTGGAAACCGTAATACATGTGTGAATACATAGACCACAACATGTCCCTAGTAAGCCTCTAGTTGACTAGCTCGCTGATCAATAGATGGTTATGGTTCCCTGACCATGGACATTGGATGTCATTGATAACGGGATCACATCATTAGAAAAATGATAAGATGGACAAGACCCAATCCTGAGCATAGCACAAGATCGTGTAGTTCGTTTTCTAAGAGATTTTCTAATGTCAAGTATCATTTCCTTAGACCATGAGATTGTGCAACTCCTAGATACCATAGGAATGCTTTGGGTGTACCAAATGTCACAATGTAACTGGGTGGCTATAAAGGTGCACTACAGGTATCTCCAAAAGTGTTTGTTGGGTTGGCACGAATCGAGACTAGGATTTGTCACTCCGTATGACGGAGAGGTATCTCTGGGCCCACTCGGTAATGCATCATCATAATGAGCTCAATGTGACTAAGGAGTTAGCCACGGGATCATGCGTTATAGAATGAGTAAAGTGACTTGCCGGTAACGAGATTGAACGAGGTATTGGGATACCGACGATCGAATCTCGGGCAAGTAACATACCGATTGACAAAGGGAATTGTATACGGGATTGATTGAATCCCCGACATCGTGGTTCATCCGATGAGATCATCGTGGAACATGTGGGAGCCAACATGGGTATCCAGATCCCGCTGTTGGTTATTGGCCAGAAAACGTCTCGGTCATGTCTGCATGGTTCCCGAACCCGCAGGGTCTACACACTTAAGGTTCGGTGATGCTAGAGTTGTTATGGGAATTAGTGTGCAGTTACTGAATGTTGTTCGGAGTCCCGAATGAGATCTCAGACGTCACGAGGAGTTCCGGAATGGTCCGAAGGTAAAGATTTATATATGAGAAGTCCTATTTTGGCCACAGGAAAATGTTCGCGATTTTTCGGTATTGTACCGGGAAGGTTCTAGAAGGTTCGGGGGTGGGGCCCACCTGCATGGGGGGACCCACATGAACGTGGGTAGTGGGGTCAAGGCCCCACACCCCTGGTCAAGGCGCACCAAGATCCCCCCTTAGAAGGAATAAGATCATATCCCGAAGGGATAAGATCAAGATCCCTAAAAAGGGGGGGTAACAATCGGTGAGGAAGGGAAATGATGGGATTTCTTTCCCCCCACCTTTGCCAATACCTCCTCTGTAGTAGTAGTGCTTGGCGAAGCCCTGCCGGAGAACTGTAAGCTCCACCACCATGCCGTCGTGCTACCGGAGCTCTCCCTCAACTTCTCCTCTCCCCTTGCTGGATCAAGAAGGAGGAGACGTCCCCGGGCTGTACGTGTGTTGAATGCGGAGGCGCCGTTCTTTGGCGCTTAGATCGGAATAAACCGCGATCTGAATCGCTACGAGTACGACTCCTTCATCCACGTTCTTGTAACACTTCCGCATCGCGATCTTCAAGGGTATGAAGATGCACTCCCCTCTCTCTCGTTGCTAGTCTCTCCATAGATTGATCTTGGTGATGCGTAGAATTTTTTTAATTTCTGCAACGATCCCCAACAGTGGCATCGTGAGCTAGGTCTATGCGTTGATTCTATGCACGAGTAGAACACAAAGTAGTTGTGGGCGATGATTTGTTCAATTTGCTTACCGTTACTAGTCTTATCTTGATCCGACGGCATTGTGGGATGAAGCGTCCCGGACCGACCTTACACGTACGCTTACGTGAGACTGGTTGCACCGACTGACATGCACTTGATGCATAATGTGGCTGGCGGGTGTCTGTCTCTCCCACTTTAGTCAGATCGGATTCGATGAAAAGGGTCCTTATGAAGGGTAAATAGCAATTGGCATATCACCGTTGTGGTTTTGCGTAGGTAAGAAACGTTCTTGCTAGAAACCCATAGCAGCCACGTAAAACATGCAACAACAATTAGAGGACATCTAACTTGTTTTTGCAGGATTTGCTATGTGATGTGATATGGCCAAAAGGATGTGATGTATGAGATTGATCATGTTCTTGTAATAGGAATCACGACTTGCATGTCGATGAGTATGACAACCCCAGGAGCCATAGGAGTTGTCTTAATTTATTTATGACCTGCGTGTCAATGAAAACGCCATGTAATTACTTTACTTTATTGCTAACCGTTAGCCATAGTAGTAGAAGTAATAGTTGGCAAGGCAACTTCATGAAGACACGATGATGGAGATCATGGTGTCATGCCGGTGACGATGGTGTTCATGCCGCGCCTCGAAGATGGAGATCAAAGGCGCAAGATGATATTGGCCATATCATGTCACTTTATGATTTTTATGTGATGTTTTTCATGTTTACATCTTATTTGCTTAGAACGACGGCAGCATAAATAAGATGATCCCTCACTAAAATTTCAAGAAAGTGTTCCCCCTAACTGTGCACCGTTGCGAAGGTTCGTTGTTTCGAAGCACCACGTGATGATCGGGTGTGATAGATTCTAACGTTCGCATACAATGGGTGTAAGCCAGATTTACACATGCGAAACACTTAGGTTGACTTGACGAGCCTAGCATGTACAAACATGGCCTCGGAACACACGAGACCGAAAGGTCGAACATGAGTCGTATAGTAGATACGATCAACATGAAGATGTTCACCGATGATGACTAGTCCGTCTCACGTGATGATCGGACACAGCCTAGTTGACTCGGATCATGTATCACTTAGACGACAAGAGGGATGTCTATCTAAGTGGGAGTTCATTAATAGTCAGATGAACTTAATTCTCATGAACATAGTCAAAAGGTCTTTGCAAATTATGTCGTAGCTTACACTTCAGTTCTACTGTTTAAGATATGTTCCTAGAGAAAATTTAGTTGAAAATTGATAGTAGAAATTATGCGGACTGGGTCTGTCAACTGAGGATTATCTTCATTGCTGTGCAGAAGATTTATGTCCTTAATGCACCGCTCGGTGTGCTGAACCTCGAGCGTCGTCTGTAGATGTTGGGAAACATCTGACATACACGTTTTGATGACTACGTGATAGTTCAATGTGTAATGCTAACGGTTTAGAATTGTGGCACCAAAGACGTTTTGAAACGTTCCAGAACATATGAGATGTTCCAAAGATTGAAATTGGGATTTCAGACTAGTGCCCACGTCAAGAGGTATGAGACCTCTGACAAGTTTCTTAAGCCTGCAAACTAAGGGAGAAAAGCTCAATCATTGAGCATGTGCTCAGATTGTCTAAGTGCTACAATCGCTTGAATCGAGTGGGAGTTAATCTTCCAGATGAGATAGTGATGGTTCTCCATAGTCACTGCCACCAAGCTATTAGAGCTTCGTGATGCACTATAACATATCAGGGATAGACATGATGATCCTTGAGAAACTCGCGATGTTTGACACCGTGAAAGTAGAAATCAAGTAGGAGCATCAATTGTTGATGGTTAAACCACTAGTTTCAAGAAGGGCAAGGGAAAGAAGGGATACTTCATGAAATGACAAATCAGTTGCTGCTCTAGTGAAGAAACCCAAGGTTGAAACCAAACCCGAGACTAAGTGCTTCCGTAATGAGGGGAACGGTCACTGAAGCAGAACTACCCTAGATACTTGGTAGATGAGAAGGCTGGCAAGGTTGACAGAAGTATTTTGAATATACGTGATATTATTGTGTACTTTACTAGTACTCCTAGTAGCACCAGGGTAATAAATACCGGTTCGGTTGCTAAGTGTTAGTAACTCAAAATAAAAGGCTGTGGAGACTAGCTAAAGGTGAGATGGCGATATGTGTTGGAAGTGTTTCCAAGGTTGATGTGATCAAACATCGCACGCTCCCTCTACCATCGGAATTGGTGTTAAACCGAAATAATTGTTATTTGGTGTTTGCATTGAGTATAGACATGATTGGATTATGTTTATCGCCATACGGTTATTCATTTAAGGAGAATAATGGTTACTCTGTTTATTTAATACCTTCAATGGTCTTGCACCTAAAATGAATGGTTTATTGAATCTCGATCGTAGTGATACACATGTGCATGCCAAAAGATATAAGATAGTAATGATAGTACCACATACTTGTGGCACTACCATTTGAGTCATGTTGGTATAAAACGCATGAAGAAGCTCCATGTTGATGGATTTTTGGACTCACTCGTTTTTGAAAAGATTGAGACATGCGAACCATGTCTATTGGTATATATGCATGAAGAAAGTCCATACAGATGTATCGTTTGGACTCACTTGATTCTGAATCACTTGAGACATGCAAATCATACCACATGGGAAAAAGATGACTGAAAGGCCTTGTTTTCAGTAAGATGGAGCAAGAAAGCAACTTGTTGGAAGTAATACATTTTGATGTGCGCAGTCCAATGAGTGATGAGGCACGCAGTGGATATCGTTATGTTCTTACTTCACATATAATTTGAGTAGATGCTGAGTATATTTACTTGATGAAACACAAGTCTGAATTATTGGAAGGTTCAAGTAATTTCAGAGTGAAGTTGAAGATCGTTGTGACAAGAGGATAAAATGTCTATGATATGATCATAAAGATGAATATATGAGTTACGAGTTTGGCACACAATTAAGACATTGTAGAAATTGTTTCACAACTAATACCGCCTGGAACACCATAGTGTGATGGTGTGTCCGAACATCATAACTGCACCCTATTGGATATGGTGCATACCATGATGTCTCTTATCGAATTACCACTATCGTTTATGGGTTAGGCATTAGGGACAACCTCATTCACTTTAAATAGGGCACCACTCAATTTCGTTGAGACGACACCGTATGAACTATGGTTTAGAAAAAACCTAAGCTGTCGTTTCTTAAAAGTTTGGGCTGCGACGCTTATGTGAAAAAGTTTCAGGATGATAAGCTCGAACCCAAAGCGGATAAATGCATCTTCATAGAATACCCAAAACAGTTGGGTATACCTCCTATTTCAGATCCGGAAACAAAAGTGATTGTTTCTAGAAATGAGTCCTTTCTCGAGGAAAAGTTTCTCTCGAAAGAACAGAGTGGGAGGATGATGGAGACTTGATGAGGTTATTGAATCGTCACTTCAACTAGTTTGTAGCAGGGCACAGGAAGTTGTTCATGTGGAACCTACACCAATTGAAGTGGAAGCTTATGATAGTGATCATGAAACTTCGGATCAAGTCACTACCAAACCTCATAGGTCGACAAGGATGCGTACTACTTTAGAGAGGTACGTAATCCTGTCTTGGAAGTCATGTTGCTAGACAACAATGAACCTACTGTTGGGGAACGTTGCAGAAAACAAAAATTTTCCTACGGTTTCACCAAGATCCATCTAGGAGTCCGTCTAGCAACGAGTGATCGGATTGCATCTACATACCTTTGTAGATCACGCGCAGAAGCGTTCAAAGAACGGGGATGAGGAAGGCGTACTCGACGTGATCCAAATCACCGGAGATCCTAGCGCCGAACGGACGGCACCTCCGCGTTCAACACACGTACGGTCAGCGTAACGTCTCCTTCTTCTTGATCCAGCAAGGGGGAAGGAGAGGTTGAGGAAGATGGCTCCAGCAGCAGCATGACGGCGTGGTGGTGATGGAGCTGCAGTACTCCGGCAGGGCTTCGCCAAGCACTATGGAGGAGGAGGAGGTGTTGGAGAGGGAGAGGGAGGCACCAAAGGCAGGGGGTAAGAAGTCCTCCATCTCCCCACTATATATAGGAGGGCCAAGGGGGGGGCACCGGCCCTAGGAGATCTAATCTCCTAGGGTGGTGCGGCCAAGGGGAGGAATCCCTCCTCCCCAAGGCACCTAGGAGGTGCCTTCCCCTCCTAGGACTCTTCCTCCCTTGAAACCCTAGGCGCATGGGCCTCTTGGGGCTGGTGCCCTTGGCCCATGTAGGCCAAGGCGCACCCCCTACAGCCCATGTGGCCGCCCGGGACATGTGGCCCCACCCGGTGGACCCCCGGGACCCCTCCGGTGGTCCCGGTACAATACCGGTGACCCCGAAACTTGTCCCGATGCCCGAAATAGCACTTCCTATATATAATTCTTTACCTCCGGACCATTCTGGAACTCCTCGTGACGTCCGGGATCTCATCCGGGACTCCGAACAACATTCGGGTTACTGCATATACATATCCCTACAACCCTAGCATCACCGAACCTTAAGTGTGTAGATCCTACGGGTTCGGGAGACATGTAGACATGACCGGGATCGCTCTCCGGTCAATAACCAACAGCGGGATCTGGATACCCATGTTGGCTCCCACATGCTCCTCGATGATCTCATCGGATGAACCACGATGTCGAGGATTCAAGCAACCCCGTATACAATTCCCTTTGTCAATCGGTATGTTACTTGCCCGAGATTCGATCGTCGGTATCCCAATACCTCGTTCAATCTCGTTACCGGCAAGTCACTTTACTCGTACCGTAATGCATGATCCCGTGACCAGACACTTGGTCACTTTGAGCTCATTATGATGATGCATTACCGAGTGGGCCCAGTGATACCTCTCCGTCATACGGAGTGACAAATCCCAGTCTTGATCCATGTCAACCCAACAGACACTTTCGGAGATACCCGTAGTATACCTTTATAGTCACCTAGTTACGTTGTGACGTTTGGCACACCCAAAGCACTCCTACGGTATCCGGGAGTTACAAGATCTCATGGTCTAAGGAAAATATACTTGACATTGGAAAACTCTAGCAAACGAACTATACGATCTTGTGCTATGTTTAGGATTGGGTCTTGTCCATCACATCATTCTCCTAATGATGTGATCTCGTTATCAATGACATCCAATGTCCATAGTCAGGAAACCATGACTATCTGTTGATCAACGAGCTAGTCAACTAGAGGCTTACTAGGGACATGTTGGTGTCTATTATTCACACATGTATTACGATTTCCGGATAACACAATTATAGCATGAATAAAGACAATTATCATGAACAAGGAAATATAATAATAATGCTTTTATTATTGCCTCTAGGGCATATTTCCAACAGTCTCCCACTTGCACTAGAGTCAATAATCTAGTTACATTGTGATGAATCGAACACCCATGGAATTCTGGTGTTGATCATGTTTTGCTCTAGGGAGAGGTTTAGTCAACGGATCTGCTATATTCAGGTCCGTGTGTACTTTACAAATATCTATGTCTCCATCTTGAACATTTTCACGAATGGAGTTGAAGCGACGCTTGATGTGCCTTGTCTTCTTGTGAAACCTGGGCTCCTTTGCAAGAGCAATAGCTCCAGTGTTGTCACAGAAGAGCTTGATTGGCCCCGACGCATTGGGTATGACTCCTAGGTCGGTGATGAACTCCTTCACCCAAATTGCTTCATGTGCTGCCTCCGAGGCTGCCATGTACTCCGCTTCACATGTAGATCCCGCCACGACGCTCTGCTTGCAACTGCACCAGCTTACTGCCCCACCATTCAAAATATACACGTATCCGGTTTGTGACTTAGAGTCATCCAGATCTGTGTCGAAGCTAGCGTCGACGTAACCCTTTACGACGAGCTCTTCGTCACCTCCATAAACGAGAAACATTTCCTTAGTCCTTTTTAGGTACTTCAGGATATTCTTGACCGCTGTCCAGTGTTCCTTGCCGGGATTACTTTGGTACCTTCCTACCAAACTCACGGCAAGGTTTACATCAGGTCTGGTACACAGCATGGCATACATAATAGAACCTATGGCCGAGGCATAGGGGATGACACTCATCTCTTCTATATCTTCTGCCGTGGTCGGACATTGAGCTGAGCTCAATTTCACACCTTGCAACACAGGCAAGAACCCCTTCTTAGACTGATCCATATTGAACTTCTTCAATATCTTATCAAGGTATGTGCTTTCTGAAAGACCTATGAGCCGTCTTGATCTATCTCTGTAGATCTTGGTGCCTAATATATAAGCAGCTTCTCCAAGGTCCTTCATTGAAAAACTCTTATTCAAGTAGGCCTTTATGTTGTCCAAGAGTTCTATATCATTTCCCATCAAAAGTATGTCATCTACATATAATATGAGAAATGCTACAGAGCTCCCACTCACTTTCTTGTAAACACAGGCTTCTCCATAAGTCTGCGTAAACCCAAACGCTTTGATCATCCCATCAAAGCAAATGTTCCAACTCCGAGATGCTTGCACCGGCCCAAAAATCGAGCGTTGGAGCTTGCACACCTTGTCAGCATTCTTAGGATCGACAAAACCTTCCGGCTGCATCATATAGAATTCTTCCTTAAGGAAACCATTAAGGAATGCCATTTTGACGTCCATTTGCCATATTTCATAATCATAGAATGCGGCAATCACTAACATGATTCAGACGGACTTCAGCTTCGCTACCGGTGAGAAAGTCTCATCGTAGTCAACCCCTTGAACTTGTCGATAACCCTTAGCGACAAGCCGAGCTTTATAGATGGTCACATTACCATCCGCGTCTGTCTTCTTCTTAAAGATCCATTTATTTTCTATGGCTCGCCGCTCAACGGGCAAGTCAGTCAAAGTCCATACTTCGTTTTCATACATGGATCCTATCTCGGATTTTGTGGCTTCTAGCCATTTGTCGGAATCCGGGCCCGCCATTGCTTCTTCATAGTTCGAAGGTTCACCGTTGTCTAACAACATGATTTCCAAGACAGGGTTGCCGTACCATACTGGTGCGGAACGTGTCCTTGTGGACCTTCGAATTTCAGTAGGAGCTTGATCAGAAGTATCTTGATCATCATCATTAACTTCCTCTCTAGTCGGTGTAGGCACCTCAGGAACATTTTCTTGAGTTGCGCCATTTTCCGGTTCAAGAGGTAATACTTCATCAAGTTCTACTTTCCTCCCACTTACTTCTTTCGAGAGAAACTCTTTCTCCAGAAAGGACCCATTCTTGGCAACAAAGATCTTGCCTTCGGATCTGAGGTAGAAGGTATACCCAATAGTTTTTTTAGGGTATCCTATGAAGACGCATTTTTCTGATTTGGGTTCGAGCTTTTCAGGTTGAAGTTTCTTGACATAAGCATCGCATCCCCAAACTTTTAGAAATGACAGCTTAGGTTTCTTCCCAAACCATAATTCAAACGGTGTTGTCTCAACGGATTTCGACGGAGCCCTATTTAAAGTGAATGCGGCAGTCTCTAAAGCATAGCCCCAAAAAGATAGCGGTAAATCGGCAAGAGACATCATAGATCGCACCATATCCAATAGAGTGCGATTACGACGTTCGGACACACCATTACGCTGAGGTGTTCCAGGCGGCGTGAGCTGTGAAACTATTCCACATTTTCTTAAGTGTGTGCCAAACTCATGACTCAAGTATTCTCCTCCACGATCTGATCGTAGGAACTTGATTTTCCTGTCACGTTGATTCTCAACCTCACTCTGAAATTCCTTGAACTTTTCAAAGGTTTCAGACTTGTGTTTCATTAAGTAGACATACCCATATCTACTTAAGTCATCAGTGAGGGTGAGAACATAACGATAGCCACCGCAAGCCTCAACACTCATTGGACCGCACACATCAGTATGTATGATTTCCGATAAGTTGGTTGCTCGCTCCATTGTTCCTGAGAACGGAGTCTTGGTCATTTTACCCATGAGGCATGGTTCGCACGTGTCAAATGATTCGTAATCAAGAGACTCTAAAAGTCCATCAGCATGGAGCTTCTTCATGCGTTTGACACCTATGTGACCAAGGCGGCAGTGCCACAAGTATGTGGGACTATCATTATCAACCTTGCATCTTTTGGTACTCACACTATGAACATGTGTAGCATTACGCTCGAGATTCATTAAGAATAAACCATTCACCATCGGAGCATGACCATAAAACATATCTCTCATATAAATAGAACAACCATTATTCTCGGATTTAAATGAGTAGCCATCTCGTATTAAACGAGATCCTGATACAATGTTCATGCTCAAACTTGGCACTAAATAACAATTATTGAGGTTTAAAACTAATCTCTTAGGTAAATGAAGAGGTAGCGTGCCGACGGTGATCACATCGACCTTGGAACCATTCCCGACGCGCATCGTCACCTCGTCCTTCGCCAGTCTCCATTTATTCCGCAGCTCCTGTTTTGAGTTACAAATGTGAGCAACCGCACCAGTATCAAATACCCAGGAGCTACTACGAGTACTGGTAAGGTACACATCAATTACATGTATATCACATATACCTTTTGCTTTACCGGCCTTCTTGTCCGCTAAGTATTTGGGGCAGTTCCGCTTCCAGTGACCACTCTCCTTGCAATAAAAGCACTCAGTCTCGGGCTTGGGTCCATTCTTTGGCTTCTTCCCGGCAGCTTGCTTGCCGGGCGCGGCAACTCCCTTGCCGTCCTTCTTGAAGTTCTTTTTACCCTTGCCCTTCTTGAACTTAGTGGTTTTATTGACCATCAACACTTGATGTTCCTTCTTGACTTCTACCTCTGCTGATTTCAGCATAGCAAATACTTCAGGAATGGTCTTTTCCATCCCCTGCATATTGAAGTTCATCACAAAGCTCTTGTAGCTCGGTGGAAGCGACTGAAGGATTTTGTCAATGACCGCGTCATCCGGGAGATTAACTCCCAACTGAGTCAAGCGGTTATGTAACCCAGACATAGTGAGTATGTGCTCACTGACAGAACTATTTTCCTCCATCTTACAGCTGAAGAATTTGTCGGAGACTTCATATCTCTCGACCCGGGCATGAGCTTGGAAAACCATTTTCAGCTCTTCGAACATCTCATATGCTCCGTGTCTCTCAAAACGCTTTTGAAGCCCCGGCTCTAAGCTGTAAAGCATGCCGCACTGAACGAGGGAGTATTCATCGGTACGTGCCTGCCAAGCGTTCATAACGTCTTGTTCTGCAGGGAGAACAAGTGCATCACCTAGCGGTGCTTGTAGGACATAATCTTTCTTGGCAGCTATGAGGATGATCCTCAGGTTCCGGACCCAGTCCGTATAGTTGCTGCCATCGTCTTTCAGCTTGGTTTTCTCTAGGAATGCGTTGAAGTTGAGGCCTACGTTGGCCATTTGATCTACAAGACATATTGTAAAGATTTTAGACTAAGTTCATGATAATTAAGTTCATCTAATCAAATTATAATGAACTCCCACTTAGATAGACATCCCTCTTCTAGTCATCTAAGTATAACATGATCCGAGTTAGCTAGGCCATGTCCGATCATCACGTGAGACGGACTAGTCAATGTCGGTGAACATCTTCATGTTGATCATATCTTCTATATGACTCATGCTCGACCTTTCGGTCTTCTGTGTTCCGAGGCCATGTCTGTACACATGCTAGGCTCGTCAAGTCAACCTAAGTGTTTGCATGTGTAAATCTGTCTTACACCCGTTGTATGTGAACGTTAGAATCTATCACACCCGATCATCACGTGGTGCTTCGAAACAACGAACTGTCGCAACGGTGCACAGTTAGGGGGAACACTTTCTTGAAATTATTATGAGGGATCATCTTATTTACTACCGTCGTTCTAAGAAAACAAGATGAAAAACATGATAAACATCACATGCAATCAAATAATAATAGTGACATGATATGGCCAATATCACATAGCTCCTTTGATCTCCATCTTGGGGCTCCATGATCATCTTGTCACCGGCATGACACCATGATCTCCATCATCATGATATCCATCATTGTGCCTCCATGAAGTTGCTCGCCAACTATTACTTCTACTACTATGGCTAACGCGTTTAGCAATAAAGTAAAGTAATTTGCATGGCGTTTCTCAATGACACGCAGGTCATACAAAAAATAAAGACAACTCCTATGGCTCCTGCCGGTTGTCATACTCATCGACATGCAAGTCGTGATTCCTATTACAATAGCATGAACATCGCATACGTCACATATAGATCATTCATCATTCATCACAACTTTGGCCATATCATATCACAAAGCACTTGCTGCAAAAACAAGTTAGACGTCCTCTAATTGTTGTTGCAAGTTTTACGTGGCTGAAGTAGGGTTCTAGGAAGAACATTTTCTTACCTACGTGAAAGCCACAACGTGATTTGTCAACTTCTATTTACCCTTCATAAGGACCCTTTTCATCGAATCCGCTCCAACTAAAGTAGGAGAGACAGACACCCGCCAGCCACCTTTATGCAACTTGTGCATGTTAGTCGGTGGAACCGGTCTCACGTATGCGTATGTGTAAGGTTGGTCCGGGCCGCTTCATCCCACAATACCGTTGAAGCAAGATAAGACTAGTAGCGGCAAGAAAGTTGACAACATCAACGCCCACAACAAATTGTGTTCTACTCGTGCAAGAGAACTACGCATAGACCTAGCTCATGATGCCACTGTTGGGGAACGTTGCAGAAAACAAAAATTTTCCTACGGTTTCACCAAGATCCATCTAGGAGTTCGTCTAGCAACGAGTGATCGGATTGCATCTACATACCTTTGTAGATCACGCGCGGAAGCGTTCAAAGAACGGGGATGAGGAAGGCGTACTCGACGTGATCCAAATCACCGGAGATCCTAGCGCCGAACGGATGACACCTCCGTGTTCAACACACGTACGGTCAGCGTAACGTCTCCTTCTTCTTGATCCAGCAAGGGGAAGGAGAGGTTGAGGAAGATGGCTCCAGCAGCAGCACGACGGCGTGGTGGTGATGGAGCTGCAGTACTCCGGCAGGGCTTCGCCAAGCACTATGGAGGAGGAGGAGGTGTTGGAGAGGGAGAGGGAGGCACCAAAGGCAGGGGGTAAGAAGTCCTCCATCTCCCCACTATATATAGGAGGGCCAAGGGGGGGGGGGGCGGCGGCCCTAGGAGATCTAATCTCCTAGGGTGGTTCGGCCAAGGGGAGGAATCCCTCCTCCCCAAGGCACCTAGGAGGTGCCTTCCCCTCGTAGGACTCTTCCTCCCTTGAAACCCTAGGCGCATGGGCCTCTTGGGGCTGGTGCCCTTGGCCCATGTAGGCCAAGGCGCACCCTCTACAGCCCATGTGCCCCCCCGGGACAGGTGGCCCCACCCGGTGGACCCCCGGGACCCCTCCGGTGGTCCCGGTACAATACCGGTGACCCCAAAACTTGTCCCGATGCCCGAAATAGCACTTCCTATATATATAATTCTTTACCTCTGGACCATTCCGGAACTCCTCGTGACGTCCGGGATCTCATCCGGGACTCCGAACAACATTCGGGTTACTGCATATACATATCCCTACAACCCTAGCGTCACCGAACCTTAAGTGTGTAGACCCTACGGGTTCGGGAGACATGTAGACATGACCGGGATCGCTCTCCGGTCAATAACCAACAGTGGGATCTGGATACCCATGTTGGCTCCCACATGCTCCTCGATGATCTCATCGGATGAACCACGATGTCGAGGATTCAAGCAACCCCGTATACAATTCCCTTTGTCAATCGGTATGTTACTTGCCCGAGATTCGATCGTCGGTATCCCAATACCTCGTTCAATCTCATTACCGGCAAGTCACTTTACTCGTACCGTAATGCATGATCCCGTGACCAGACACTTGGTCACTTTGAGCTCATTATGATGATGCATTACCGAGTGGGCCCAGTGATACCTCTCCGTCATACGGAGTGACAAATCCCAGTCTTGATCCATGCCAACCCAACGGACACTTTCGGAGATACCCGTAGTATACCTTTATAGTCACCCAGTTACGTTGTGACGTTTGGCACACCCAAAGCACTCCTACGGTATCCGGGAGTTACACGATCTCATGGTCTAAGGAAAAGATACTTGACATTGGAAAACTCTAGCAAACGAACTATACGATCTTGTGCTATGTTTAGGATTGGGTCTTGTCCATCACATCATTCTCCTAATGATCTGATCTCGTTATCAATGACATCCAATGTCCATAGTCAGGAAACCATGACTATCTGTTGATCAACGAGCTAGTCAACTAGAGGCTTACTAGGGACATGTTGGTGTCTATTATTCACACATGTATTACGATTTCCGTATAACACAATTATAGCATGAATAAAGACAATTATCATGAACAAGGAAATATAATAATAATGCTTTTATTATTGCCTCTAGGGCATATTTCCAACACCTACGAGCTATGGAGAAGCAATGGTGGGCCCGGATTCCGACGAATGGCTCGAGGCCATGAAATCCGAGAGAGGATCCATGTATAAAACAAAGTATAGACTTTGAAAGAACTACTTGATGGTCGGAAGGCTGTTGGGTGCAGATGGATTTTAAAAGGAAGATGGACAATGATGGTAAGTGTCACCATTAAGAAAGCTCGACTTGTCATTAAGATGTTTCCCGACAAGTTCAAGGAGTTGACTACGATGAGAATTTCTCACTCGTAGCGATGCTAAGAGTCTGTTGGAATTATGTTAGCAGTTACTGCATTATTTATGAAATCTTGCAGATAGGATGTCAAAACATTATTTCCTCGACGATTTTCTTGAGAAAGGTTGTATGTGATACAACTAGAAGGTTTTGTCAATCCTAAAAGATGCTAACAAGTATGCAAAGCTCCAGCAATCCTTTTAAGGACTGGAGTAAGCATCTCGGAGTTGGAATGTACGCTTTGATGAGATGATCAAAGATTTTGGGTTTATACAAAGTTTATGAGAAACTTGTATTTCCAAAGAAGTGAGTGGGAGCACTATAGAATTTTTGATGAGTATATGTTGTTAACATATTGTTGATCGGAAATGATGTAGAATTTCTGGAAAGCATACAGGGTTATTTGAAAAGTGTTTTTCAATGGAAAACCTGGATTAAGCTACTTGAACATTGAGCATCAAGATCTATAAGGATAAATAAAAAACGCTTAATAGTACTTTCAAATGAATACATACCGTGACAAGATTTTGAAGGAGTTCAAAATAGACCAGGGCAGAAGAGAGAGAAAAGGACGAAGGTCGTCCCCTATGCTTTAGACGTAGGCTCTACAGTATGCTATGCTGTATACCGCACCTGAAGTGTGCCTTGCCATGAGTCAGTCAAGGGGTACAAGAGTGATCCAGGAATGGATCACATGACAGCGGTCGAACTTATCCTTAGTAACTAGTGGACTAAGGAATTTTCTTGATTATGGAGGTGGTAAAAGAGTTTGTCGTAAAGGGTTACGTCGATGCAAACTTTGACACTAATTCGGATGACTCTGAGTAGTAAATCCGATTCCTATAGTAGAGCAGTTATTTGGAATAGCTCAAAGTAGTGCGTGGTAGCTGCATCTACAAGATGACATAGAGATTTGTAAAGCACACATGGATCTGAAAGGTTCAGACCCATTGACTAATAAACCTCTCTCACAAGCGAGATATGAACAAACCCCATGGGTGTTGGATTCATTACAATCACATAGTGATGTGAACTAGATTATTGACTCTAGTGCAAGTGGGAGACTGTTGGAAATATGCCCTAGAGGCAATAATAAAATGGTTATGATTGTATTTCCTTGTTCATGATAATTGTGTATTGTTCATGCTATAATTGTATGAACTGGAAACCATAATACATGTGTGAATACATAGACCACAACATGTCCCTAGTAAGCCTCTAGTTGACTAGCTCGTTGATCAATAGATGGTTATGGTTTCCTGACCATGGACATTGGATGTCATTGATAACGGGATCACATCATTAGAAGAATGATGTGATGGACAAGACCCAATCCTGAGCATAGCACAAGATCGTGTAGTTCGTTTGCTAAGAGCTTTTCTAATGTCAAGTATCATTTCCTTAGACCATGAGATTGTGCAACTCCCGGATACCATAGGAATGCTTTGGGTGTACCAAACGTCACAACGTAACTGGGTGGCTATAAAGGTGCACTACAGGTATCTCCAAAAGTGTCTGTTGGGTTGGCACGAATCAAGACTGGGATTTGTCACTCCGTATGACGGAGAGGTATCTCTGGGCCCACTAGGTAATGCATCATCATAATGAGCTCAATGTGACTAAGGAGTTAGCCACGGGATCATGCGTTACAGAACGAGTAAAGTGACTTGCCGGTAAGAGCATCTCCACTAGGCCCCCCAACAGCCCCCCAGGAGGCCTTTTTCATCACCGGCGCGCATTTTTCCTCCCAATCAAGCCCCTAGAAGCTCAAAAAGCGCTGGATTTCGCCGAAATTACGGCCGGTGGTCACAACACAAACCTAGAAAGTTGTGGTGCATCTGGGGGCGCCGACGCTCTCTTTCGCATGCATCGGCCCACTTGCCAGCCCTCCTCTCTCTCCTCTCTCCTCTCCTTTCTGTTTTTTCTTTCCCCTCTCTCCTCTCCTTTTCCTTACATCACCTACCAGGCTACCACACACAGCCCGAGCGGGGAGGGGCACGCATGGCCAGGGCTGGGCTCGCGCTCGCGCGGCCGGAGCGGAGCATGGCCGGGGCGGGGCTCGCGTGCGTGCGGTCGGAGTGGGCCGTCTCCGCCCGCGCACTCCACGGCGCCCTCACCGGGTGGTTGAGCTCCAGCTCAACAGCATGGCCGAGGACGAGGACGTCCACTGGATCTCCGACCTGGCTGTGGCGCTGCTCGCCCTGGCCGGCGTCCTGCTGCTACTCCTGGGCCCCGGTGCGGAGAGGTCGGCTTTTGAAGTGGAAACCTCAAGGCAAAATATGGCCCGTAATAATCCAGCTTCCACGATATAAGATGGCGCGCGCCTTGGCTACGTCCTCGTCCTCCTTCCGACTCGCTGCTCGCTGCCATCGAGGCCGAGCTGGAGGACAGGGAGCAGACGGGACGGCCTGGGCGGCGAGCGCGAGGCCGCGGGAGGGCGCGACCTGGGCGGTGAGCGCGTCCGCGGGCGTGGCCTGTGAGCGGAAGGGCATGGCCTGCGCGCGTGCGACTGCGGACCGGTCGGCCTGTGTGGCTGCGGAGAAGACGTGGCTCCTCCTCTCCGTCTCCTCGCTAGCCAACACCAACTTCCCGCTCTCCATGGCTGACCTTCTCCCGTTCCTCGTCGCCACGCTCACCGCCACCGACATCCCGGCCGACACAAGGCTGGAGTGCCTCGCCGCGCTCCGCAACCTCTCCGCCAAGCTCGAGCACGTCCGAGCCGTGGTCAACAGCGGCGCCATGCGCGCACTCCTGGCGCTCTCCCTGATGGAGCGGACAGAGACCACGGCAGCGGAGTCGGCCCCCGCTTCTTGCCAACACTGCTCCTGGGGGCGCAATGAGTGGACAAATTCTCGCCCCCAGGCCAGAGTTCTCGCCGGCAGCCCCCCAGGAGGCGAAAAAATGCCTCCTGGGGGGCTCAACGGCTGGAGATGCTCTAACAAGATTGAACGAGGTATTGGGATACCGACGATCGAATCTCGGGCAAGTAACATACCGATTGACAAAGGGAATTGTATACGGGATTGATTGAATCCCCGACATCGTGGTTCATCCGATGAGATCATCGTGGAACATGTGGGAGCCAACATGGGTATCCAGATCCCGCTGTTGGTTATTGGCTGGAAAACGTCTGGGTCATGTCTGCATGGTTCCCGAACCCGTAGGGTCTACACACTTAAGGTTTGGTGATGCTAGAGTTGTTATGGGAATTAGTGTGCAGTTACCGAATGTTGTTCGGAGTCCCGAATGAGATCTCGTACGTCACGAGGAGTTCCGGAATGGTCCGGAGGTAAAGATTTATATATGAGAAGTCCTATTTTGGCCACCGGAAAATGTTCGCCATTTTTCGGTATTGTACCGTGAAGGTTCTAGAAGGTTCCGGGGTGGGGCCCACCTGCATGGGGGGACCCACATGAACGTGGGTAGTGGGGTCAAGGCCCCACACCCCTGGTCAAGGCGCACCAAGACCCCCCCCCTTAGAAGGAATAAGATCATATCCCGAAGGGATAAGATCAAGATCCCTAAAAAGGGGGGATAACAATCGGTGAGGAAGGGAAATGATGGGATTTCTTTCCCCCCACCTTTGCCAACGCCCCAATGGACTTGGAGGGCAAGAAACCAGCCCCCTCCACCCCTATATATAGTGGGTAGGCGCATGAGAGCTGCACCCCTTCCCCTGGCGCAACCCTCTCCCTCCCCAACACCTCCTCTGTAGTAGTAGTGCTTGGTGAAGCCCTGCCGGAGAACTGCAAGCTCCACCACCACGCCGTCGTGCTGCCGGAGCTCTCCCTCAACTTCTCCTCTCCCCTTGCTGGATCAAGAAGGAGGAGACGTCCCCGGGCTGTACGTGTGTTGAACGCGGAGGCGCCGTTGTTCGGCACTTTGATCGGAATCAACCGCGATCTGAATCGCTACGAGTACGACTCCTTCATCCGCGTTCTTGTAATGCTTCCGCATCGCGATCTTCAAGGGTATGAAGATGCACTCCCCTCTCTCTAGTTGCTAGTCTCTCCATAGATTGATCTTGGTGATGCGTAAATTTTTTTTAATTTCTACAACGATCTCCAACAAAAGTTGGTTAGGATCTGAGGTGTTCGATGTTCCAGGGTTCATGACAAAGCTGGCAAAACCCCCTTCTCTCATAAAAGAGGAGGAATGGTAAGGAGTCTACGATGTCTGAGCGACCCTCATGAAGATGAAGACTTGCCAAGATTAAAGTTCAGAATGTCGCAAATCAATCAGGTCCATGGAAAGACTTTATCGAGGATAACCACATCATAGATGGTTGATGTTTCAAATTTCGCTAACCAACCACAGTCTTTGAAATTTTTATGTTTAGTTTCTTGCACAAAATGTGTATGTGCAATATAATTGTATAGGATGAATGTTATATTGACTACTATGTTGATTAAGTTGGAGTTTAGGTGATGTATGATTAAAATGACGTTCATTTCTTTCTTAGTTAAGTTGTGTAATGATAATTGTATTATTTAAAAAAAAATCCTTAAAAGGTACCAGTGGCAGTCAACAATATGGTTGCCCATCATTGGAAAGGCTCTTGGGTAAGGGGCGAATGAACTACCAGTGAGCTGCTCTTATGGCCGCTCATCACTAGTAGTCCCGTTTCCGATGATGAGTGACCGCCATTGATGGCCGACCGACTGTCATGGATAGGCCTTTAGGCCCGTCACTGATAGATTTTTTGTCCGATAAGACCACCTATGCATTCATATTGCCAGAAAAGACCATACCTGAACCGTATTGACAAAACAGACCACATACACTGTGGCGGCAGGTCCGGCAGCCGACACGTGGCACCTGCCGCCACAGCAGCTGGCGGCTAGACCTGCCGCCACAGCCTCCGGCGGCAGCTCTTCTATGTAGCAGATTTTACGTCCCTGCGTCGACTCACAACAGAATGGAAAAGGCCAGGTGGGCCCTGCCGCCATAGAGGGTGGCGGCAGCTCCAAATTCATTGACAAGAATTAAACTAATCACTCGGCGCTAAAAAATCTCGCAATTAAGCTAACAACCTAACACTTTCCCTGCTCCACCATGCAGTCTCGGCCCATGTTCAACGCACTCTTGCCAATCAACAAAACGAGCAGAGCTGCATGCATTCAACGAGCGGCTAACTAGCGCTACTTTTCTGGTAATTAACAACCAACGAGCGGCTAGCTAGCGCAGTAAAAGGAGCTGCCGCCACCTTCTTTGGCGGCACGGGCCACATATCATCTCCGTTCCGTTGCGAATCGCTGCAGAGTCAGAAAACCTGTTACATGCAAGCTGCCGCCGTCACCTGTGGCGGCAGGTCCGGCCGCCGCCGGCTGTGGCGGCAGGTGCCACGTGTCAGCTGCCGGACCTGCCGCCACAACATACGTGGTCTTTTTTGTCAATATGGTTTGGATGTGGTCTTTTCTGTCAATACAAAAGCGTAGGTGGTCTTATATGACAAAAATTCGTCACTGATAAGGGTTCCTATAGTAGTGTAATCAAGGGATAGATTAATTATACAACTATTAGGTGTCACTGGCCTATATATACTGCTGAGCTATCAATAGCAGAAATATGATGGTTCCTACTCATAAAAATTAGTTCCTCGCCTAGTAAAAACATATGCTCCTTTTGACTTGGTTAACATGACTGAAATAAGAAATTAAGATAGAGAGATTGGAAAGTTTAGTCTCATTAGCTTACCGATAAATAAATCTATGCAAATTACATTTGGTTTGTTGCTACAATTTTCTTTATACTCTTCTTGTTAATTTTTATTGCATTATGAGTGTATGGCATATATAAGGTTGACCTTCAGCCATTTATTTCTAATATTTTTCTAAATATTCTCCTTATGACTACAAACATGCCAACCTCACAAGAAAGATTCGTGACAACAATTCTTTGACAGATTTAGCAAATTTCCTCTCCCAAAGTGTTGGTTGTCGCACCGTCAACATTTTTATATTAAAACTATAATTTGAAAATAAGAGAAATTCCACAATTTTACCCCCTATTTCTGGCATTGTGATGGTTTTCAACCCATTTAAAGTAGTTACTCCCTCCGTACCATAATGTAGTGCGGATAGTTTTTTTCAAAAGTCAAATGATGTAAAGTTTGACCACATTTATAGAGAAAGATGGATACATTTGGAATACCAAATGCATATCATTAGATACATCATAAGATGTATTTTCATATTTTGTATGTTTGGTATTGTAGATATGGATAATTTTGTCTATAAACTTGATCGTAGTTTGCTAAGTTTGACTTTTGGAAATATCTATATGCACTGCATGTGAAACATAGGCAGTACAATATTTTACTGTTCAATTATGGCATTGTGATTATTATTATCTAAAAGGATGAAAAGCAACACTTATTAGCACTACACGATAATAGACTTTTGTTTTGAATGATTTGAAGAATGCCCGTTAATTAGCCTTTATTGGATGACAATACAAGTCTTCCTTTTCCGTCAAAAAAGAATACAAGTCTTCCTTAAAGAAAAGGTCTTCCTTGAAAGAAAGGAGCTCTTGTTTTTTTGTCTTGCGGGGGAAGGAGCTCTTGTTGCTGTTATATGTACCGTACAAGCATGCATGGACCGCAAACAGGAAGCGTGTGTACTCGTGCGCGGCCGCCCACGCGTGCATGCACCATTGCAACCCAAACCTATCTAGCTACAGGGATGTAATAAAGCAACAAAGGTAAAGCTAGAGCATGCGCAGGCTAGCTAGGTGATGTGTTCATGTCATAGCCTTGCGAAGTTGTGATCTCTGTGTCTGCACTACGCAGCATGTGGCAACACTAGAGCTAGCGAAATGGAGATCTATATCATGTATGTATGTATATCCTGATTGGTCCCAACATTGGAGATGGGCACAAAAGGCCCATGCATCGGTCCCAAGCTTGACAACTACTCCTGTAAACAAATAGTGATCTAAATCATCTTATATTTGTTTACAGAGGAAGTATTGGACAACTAGCTCGAGAGCAAGAGGAAAGATACTGTTAAAGAACTATAGGAGTATAGGTATCAAATATATATTTTTAAGGGGAATATGCGTATAAAGGCATCGCCAAAAACCGAGCGGAAGACCCCCTCCTTTTATTGCCGGAATACGATCTGAACCCGGATGTGGTGAGGTTGTACATCCATCGATCTCGCTTTCTAGATTACAAGCGTAGATAGAAAGATGATGTAGATAGATGCATATGGGGCCTAACTAAGGGAGAAACTAGCTATATATCTCTAGTTAGATTGACGTGCATGGGGGCCATGAGTGAGGTGATGCATCATGGACGTGTCATGGTCAGGCTAGACACGATCGAGCAGCCGGATCTCTCTCTAGCAAGTTTGATAATAGATCGACGCGGACACATGCACGCGTTGGCCTCCAACAGATATGTATATCACGCATGCACCACTTTATTTTGCTTTTCTTTGCTCCCCCCATGTTGGCTTACCAGTCGCCCATGACTGTCCTTAGGTCCTTGCCGACACATGGGAACTTGTAGCTAGATAGGATCCACGCGGTTCTATGTACTGTGCATCGATAGAAGCGGAGGCCGAAAGAGAAATGAGAAAGGATGTCTTTCTTTATTTTGTGAAAGAAATTCGCAATTTGTTCATCATCTGTCATTGCAATACAGAGAAATGAGAGAGAATTTCATCATCACAATTGTTATTGACAGCTTCCTCAAGAGAGAATGGATCGCCAAAAGGTAGCTTTTCTTGTAGTATTATATTGACTTGATCATATATTACTCCCTCTATTCGGAATTATTTGTCACAGAAATGAACAAAAATAGATGTATTTAGAATTAATATACGTCTAGATACACCAATTTCTCCTACAAGTAATGCCGGACGGAGGAAGTACTTTCGATCGATCGATCAATGCTCAGTTCCTGATGACTTATAACCGCACCCTCTGTCACCTACTTTATTTTTATTTCCACGGTGCTGTCGCCTAGGCTAGTAGTATTAGTTAATTAACCACTTCGACATGATTCGAGGATGCCATTCGCCAGCTGATCCCTTGCTAATCTGGACAAATTTCAGAGGCCGGCCGATCCATAACAAGGTAGTACTACTACATATAGGATGGGTGTGAACTCAATAGTGCTAAATTCTTCCATCCTTTTGAGTCGTAAAAAATATTGAATCCGAATAACTACCCAATCATTGAGAGAGCATATACGATGGAGCAGATGCTCTGTAGTGTACACATGTGCTGATGTAATGTACATACGAAAACAGTGACATGTGAATCTTGAACTTTGTCAACGGTGGTGATCATTGCCATACCTGTCTCCGAATCTGCTTCTTAAAAAAGGTGGTCAAAATGTATAAGGATATGCTATATGTCACTGGTGTGATGCCTATGCGAGCAATGACGTAAGCATAAGTGGAACCAGCAGGGGCGCATTTGGTAGGCTGCATCACCCCCAAATAGGCCCACTGGAGTGCAACAAAGCCCCGTTTGGTAGTGTACACGGGGCCTAGATCGCATGCGCTTGAACCTTAAAAGAGCCCATAGCTTGGCTCGCTAGGAACGCTCAAATCGACGTGTTGCCCAGATTTGGTGTACAGTGCTGTGAGCCTCCAACACATGGGAACTTATAGCTAACTAGGTTCCACGCGTTGGTATCTACTGTGCATTGATGGATGCAGAGGCCGAAAAGGAAATAAGAAGTGATTCATTGTCACAAAAAGTTACTGGCAGATTCACCGAGGGGGAATGTACATTGTTAAAAAGTGATTTTGCTTGCATTGACTTGAAAAAGGCCCGAAGTTGGTTAGCACCACAAGTTGGTGGGCAAGGCAGCCCGAGACTAAAAAAAACTAGCTAAGTAACCGTACGTTGCAATAGGGGCGTACTTCCAGATTTTAGTGATTCAACATCAATCGTGTCTGACATATACATTACACTCACCATATTCTAGATTTTGTCAAGATTTGATTTGATTTAGATATGGATATAGGAAAACAAGGAAAGTTTTGACTTAGTTGAGATCTTGGTAAGATTTTAACACATGATTTTCTAATATTTCCTGACGTTAATACATAACATGGTTTCCACTAGGACAAGGAAATGAAATCATCAATTTGGTACACATTGTTCAAAACTAGGGGGAGGGGGTGGTGCGGGGGACGAGATCACATTTGATGATGTACAAACACCAACTCCCTTTAACAATAGAGAGTTAGAGATACATAACACCATAGTTACAGGCAGTACTACTATTTCTGATTAATCAATGATCAATCAGTTGCTGATGACTTGTACCTCCAGTCCCTAGTATCACGTACTTTAGTTTTCTTCTTCTTTGTAACTCTCTCAAAGTATCACCTACGTCAGTCCTAGTTAATTAATCAATTGACATGCATGATTCGAGGATGTTATTCGCCAGATGATCCTTTCCTGATCTGGACAAATTTCCGAGGCAGGCCCATGCATAACTAGTTAGTATAGTACTCCCTTCGTCTGAAAAAACTTATCCCTCAAATGAATGTATACATGTGTGAACTCAATAGTGCTAACTTGGTTTTGTGAAGGTCGATTAATACCCAATTGACTGAGAGAGCATATACGGTGGAGCAGATGCTCTCTAGTGTACGCATGGACATACGAGAGCAGTGACATGTGAATCCTGGCCTTTGTCAATGGTTGTGATCACTGCCATACTTGTCACCAAATATGCATCTTAAAAAAAGGCGGTCCAAATGTATAAAGGGTACTCTATATGTCCGTGACGCGATGCCCCACGCGAGTAATGACATAAACGTAGGTGGAACCAGCAGACGTGTTGTACTCTACAGTATTGCTCGTGCATTGCATGTGCCACTTTTTTGAAAACGGATGCATGTGCCACTTTGCAAGCTGCATCTCACCGGGTAGAGGTAAATACACCCAAAATCATAGAACTTGCACTCGATGATCAGTTTGGTGTACAAACTTGTAAAATACGTATTTTTGGTCGTTAAACTTGTACGAGCGTTCATATACGGTCACATTTCATGTACACGGACGTATCTATGGCCTATGTGGCATTCCAGTGTGGCCAGGGCCCACTGTCATCCGCTGTAGCATCTAGATCTGCAGAGAAGCCTTTGGCTTTTTTTATTTTCGTATTAAGCCCCTAAAAATAAAATGAGAAAACAAACGATACGGGGTTTTGAAGCTGCAATGTGCCCTAGTAGTCTCACGTGGACAACCACCAGACTACTGATCATTCATGTCTATATAGCACGACTAATTTCTATATCATATAAACACTGACTGAAAATAAATTTTACAAGAAATGTAACACGGAAAAAATGAGCACCATCGCTCGACCATGTGACCTTGTGATCAAGGTTAACTAAGATTACCACCGACAACACAACACGTTCAGATGTAAGAAAACAATTTATATTCTTGTGTTTGTGACATTCAAAAAATATTTATGTGTTACAAAAAAAGGTATGCGACATTTTAAAAAGTTTCATAAACTTGTATTTGAAAAAATGTTAATCAACACAACATGTCCAGATTAACATTTTTTCAAATACAAGTTTTGAAACTTATGTGTATTGAAACATATACTCCATATGATACACACATGTTTTGATGTTTTAAATACTCCAGTATACATCTATGTTATGACACACACACACACACACACACACACACACACACACACACACACACACACACATATATATATTTAAATACTCCAGTATACATCTATGTTTGGAGTATTTTAAAAAATATATGCTTAATACTTTTTAAACGTATGATTAACATTTTTTTCAAATACAAGTTTTGAAACTTTTTTCAACTATGTTTTAACATTTTTGGATGGTACGAAACATTTTTAAGCTACACAAACAGTTTTATACATTGTATAGGCATTTAAAAAAAAATGTCATGACCAGTTTTTTTGGAATGCACGAACATTTTTGAAATGCAACATATCATTTTTAATTACACAAATGTGGTTTGCAATGTTTTAAACATTTTTTTAAATGTCACACACCTTTTTTGTAATACATAAACATTTATTAAATATCACAAACACAAGAATATTTTTTTCTTACATAGAACAAGAAGGAATAACAACATGAAAAATATTTATCCCATTTGGATATGTTGTGTTTTCGAAACCTGGTGGTAATCTTAGTTAACATTGACCACGAGGTCACATAGTCGAGCCACGGTGCTCCCTTTTTTGGGGTTACATTTCTTGTAAAATTGATTTTTCGTCCGTGTTTATATGATATAAAAATTATTTATGCTACCTAGACATGAATGATCATCGGTTTGGTGGTTGTTAACCCGAGCCTAGTAGGAGCACGTCCCTAGTTCGTAACCGGACCATCCCTTGTTTTTCCATTTTATTTTACGGGCTTTATAAGTAAATAAAAAATCATTTTATTTTAGGGGCTCAATAAGTTAAAAAAATAGGTGCATAATACGTAAATAAAGAAAAAGTCTGCAGATCTACCATGCGTCGCGGGCTTACGGTGGGCCCTGGCCATGCTGGCATGCCACATAGGCCATGGATACGTCTGCGTACATGGAATGTGACTGTATATGAACTTTTGTACAAGTTTGATGACCAGAAACACGTATTTTACAAGTTTGTGCACCAAACTGACCGTCGCATGTAAGTTCTATGACTCTTGATGTATTGACCTCAAATAGAAAAGGAAGCTAGCTGCTAGGTCAACAATTTCTCAGGCACCTTCTACTGGAGATACTCCACATGACATCATGGCAGATCTACAGTGCTGAATTTGAACGGGCCAGTACGAATAAAACCCAGCATCTTTCCCCACACTGTTTTGCATGTGAAGATTCTAAAAAAAAGGTGTCTGATGTGAAAGAAACTACTCTCACCATCCGAGTTTTAAAGGCCAGCCAGCCTCGACCCCGCATATACTGCATATGTATAAAAGAAGGAAAAAACTAACGCCCACATGTGTGGCATCTTGCACATCACCCACACACCTCCTTTATCACTCATTTTGCCACATGTGTACAGATGACATCAGCAGGAATTTTTTTGATTTTGGGCTTAAAAATATTGTATCTCCTAATAAAAAATCGAATTAAAAATCCGTTTCACCATTAAATCCGCCTTGACGAGATCTTCAAAACTAGACCACATGTTGATATGTTTCGACGAATTTTTTTTGCCCAAAAGTTGCCATGATGTTTACACTGTAGTTGCCATGGTGCTTAAACTAAAGTTGTCATGTGGCAATTTAAATTTGTAGAGCATGGCAATTTTAGTATTTTGATGATGGCAATTCCAGTATTTTGACCATGAAAATTATTTTTTATATGAACCATGGTAATTTTAAGTGCATGTATCATGGCAATTTTAGTTTATGGTTCATGGCAAGTCTAGTTTCTTAATTCCTCATTTTATAAATGTCAAAAATTACTTTTAAATGTAGAAGAAAATAGCTGAAACATATCATGTCAATTTCAGTGTAGACATCATGGCAATTCATGTGCAATAAACATGGCAACTTTTAACCCAAAAAAATTTCGTCGAAATATATTAATATGAGGTCTAGTTTCAAAGATCTCGTCGCGAGGAATTTAATTGTGAAAACGGATGTTCAATCGGATTTTTCATTTAAGAGATAAAACATTTTAAAAACTGAAATCGAAAAAGATTCCCACATGCATGCATGCAGTGACATGGCATGATCTGTGTGTTATAAGGTGTGTGGGCAGGTTTCGCTCCCACCATAGGTGTGGGCGTAAAAGAATTCCCAATTCCGGCAGTAACTCCTTTGTTTATTGACACGTGGATTGGCTTTTGTTGTTGGTGCAGCGCTGGTTTTGCAGCCTTTTTTTTTGTTTTTGCCCGGTTTCACCAGTTCACCGTTTTGCCACGTGTTCATTTGCTTGCCATGTGTTCATCTGTCTGCGTCCCTTTGCAAAGCTGCTTCCAGGTCCCTACACAAAGTTGTGTCTTCCTCCCCCCTCCCCCTTAGTCCTCATCCTACGCTGCTTTCCTCTCCCAATGGTACTGCACGCGGTGCATCAGGATGTACAACCGGTCGTGTGGCCGTGCCGACCTTCCCGTCCCCCCTTGCGGCGCCAACATGAAGCTGGCCGGACCTCGCGATGAGCCGGCCTCGTGGTTGTGCTTGCCACGCTTCCCACCTTTGCTGAAGAAGCCCATGGCTTCCACGACGGACTAGAGTTTGTGTAGGCCGGCCAAGGAGCACACGTGGCCAGATGTGGAAGGGAGTGGGGAGGAGAAGTGGATGAGGCCGCCCCACCCCCGCAGCGCACGCTACCGTGCAGGCCCGAAGTGAGTGGGTGGCAGTGATTACGACCGCAGTGGTGGTTGGGTGGCCGACAGGCAGGCTTGAGGGGGACACCGAGAGGAGACGTGACGTGTCCGTCTCATGTCGGTGTGGATGCAAATTAGGCCCAAAGTTAGGTTGGAAATGCGTCCAGATAGATAGCGAGTGAACGTGATTTGGGTTTGCGTCCGCGTATTGAGTCGGCATTTCTGTTCGTTTCAAACTAAACTAACACGCCTGGACCAAGTGCGTCGGCGCGTTTAAGTTGCCCTTGTGCTTCGTGAAATAAAGAGGATGTTATGCCATATTAGGACAAATCATGAGCAAAGGTCAACGTAGTAAGCAAAGATGCATATGCAATGTGCATTAGTGTTCCCATAAAAAAGTCAAGGGTCAATGTGGTTATGCAATGCACAGTCCTTATACTTTCGACAATAACGAACTTTGCAACTAGAAAAATATCGTAGCAATCCCATGCTGAAAGATGGTTTTTCTATTTTGCGAATAGTGTGTGTTCTTTTTTTTGAGAAATTTTGATGGGCTTTATTAATTAATTGGTACTGAGAACGCTTGACAGGATCTAGACAATTCCCACTAGTAGAAAACAGGGCTATGGTCCAGGCCGGCTCAGCCCATTAGTCCCGGTTCAGTGTAGAACCGGGACCAATGTGGGCATTGGTCCCGGTTCGTGAGCCCAGGGGGCCGGCCGGGCCACGTGGGCCATTGGTCCCGGTTCGTCTGGACCTTTTGGTCCCGGTTGGTGGGACGAACTGGGACCAATGGGCCTCGCTCCTGGCCCACCATCATTGGTCCCGGTTGGTGGCTTGAACCGAGACCAAAGGCTTCCCTTTAGTCCCGGTTCATGCCACCAACCGGGACCAATGAGGTGCCTATATATACCCCCTCGCGCAAGAGCAGAGCACAGTGCTCTGTTTTTTCTGGCCGAGGGGGAGAGGGCTTTGTGGTGCTCTAGCTCACCTCCTATGCACATGAGGTGTTCGATGAAATGCCCGAGCCACACTACTTAAACTTTCTCCTCTCGAAGCTCGACCTCCAAGGTCCATTTTCCTCGAGATTTGTCTAGATTTAGCGGTCCATCACGCCCCGTCCCCGTCTTCACCGCCGTCGATCACCCGCGCCGATCTCATCACCGACACCACCGTGGTGAGCCTCTTGTTCTTATCTTCTTTCTGAAAGGAAAAATATTCTTACTTGTATGTTTAGATAGATACTTGTATCATTTTTTACATTTATTATTGCATCTTATATAGTGCGATGGTTTTGGTATCCGCCCCCGTCGGCCCTCGTCCTGTCTATGATTCGGATTTGGTATGTATATTATCTTTATAACTATTGGTTCATTTATTGTTTATGAAAATTATGCCGACCAACGTGACATAGATTTTATTTATCTAGGATGTATGTGAATCGGAAATGCCAACCGACCCTATTGTCGAGAGGTTAAATTTAGTTGAAGAAGAAAACAATTTGTTGAAGGAAAAGATAAAAAAAATTGAGGAGGAGAAGATGATATTGGAGTTGCATGTTGCGGATGTCGTCGATGATCACAAGATCAAGATGGATGCAATGCGCTTGAAGATTAGAAAGATTAGAAAATATGCCATTCATACCGAGGCTTGGTATCATTATGCCGTTGGATCAATTGTTACCTTGGTTGCGATTATGATCGCATTTGTTTTCGCATTGAAATGTTTTACATAGTTTCAATGTATGGTTTAATTAATTAGATGCTCTGGAGAGCTATATGTTGTTAGATGAGAACTATGTATGCACTTTGGTTTTAATGTGTTGATGAACTTCTATTAATTTGGACACTTAATTATATATAATGCACGCAGATGAACCGGCAATGGATGTACGGTGACAGACACACCCGCGAGTACATTAAGGGCATGCATCAGTTTCTCGATGCGGCTGAGGCAAACAAGCAG
The DNA here is from genome assembly GCF_018294505.1 of Triticum aestivum. NCBI lineage: Eukaryota > Viridiplantae > Streptophyta > Magnoliopsida > Poales > Poaceae > Triticum > Triticum aestivum. The sequence goes on along the minus strand of NC_057812.1, from coordinate 12,731,439 downwards.
AATGGTTTTATGTGTTGTCCTTGCACTGAATGTGGGAATACGAGGTCTTACTCTAACCGAAAAATCCTTCACCCCCACCTGCTTTACAAGGGTTTCATGCCACACTATAATGTTTGGACGAGGCACCGAGAAATAGGGGTTATGATGGAAGACGGCGAAGAAGAAGAGTACGATGACAACTATGTGCCCCGTGAATACGGTGATGGTGCAACGGGGGGAGCTGGTGAAGATCAAGAGGAACCAGACGATGTGCCCAATGATGCTGCCACGGGTGAAGCTGCTAAAGATCAAAAGGAACCAGACGATGTGCCCGATGATGATGATCTCCGCCGGGTCATTGTCGATGCAAGGACGCAATGCATTAGTCAAAAGGAGAAGCTGAAGTTCGATCGCATGTTAGAGGACCACAAAAAAGGGTTATACCCCAATTGCGAAGATGGCAACACATAGCTCGGTACCGTACTGGAATTGCTGCAGTGGAAGGCAGAGAATGCTATGGCTGACAAAGGATTTGAGAAGCTACTGAAAATATTGAAGAAGAAGCTTCCAAAGGATAACGAATTGCCCGACAGTACATAGCAGCAAAGAAGGTCGTATGCCCTCTAGGATCGGAGGTGGAGAAGATACATGCATGCCCTAATGACTGCATCCTCTACCGCGGTGCATACAAGGATCTGAACGCATGCCCGGTATGCGGTGCGTTGCGGTATAAGATCAGACGAGATGACCCTGGTGATGTTGACGGCGAGCCCCTTAGGAAGAGGGTTCCTGCGAAGGTGATGTGGTATGCTCCTATAATACCACGGTTGAAACGTCTGTTCAGAAACGAAGAGCATGCCAAGTTGATGCGATGGCACAGTGAGAACCGAAAGAAAGATGGGAAGTTGAGAGCACCCGCTGACGGGTCGCAGTGGAGAAAATCGAGAGAAAGTACTGGGATGAGTTTGCAAAGGACCCAAGGAATGTATGGTTTGCTTTAAGCGCGGATGGCATTAATCCTTTCGGGGAGCAGAGCAGCAATCGCAGCACCTGGCCCGTGACTCTATGTATGTATAACCTTCCTCCTTGGATGTGCATGAAGCAGAAGTTCATTATGATGCCAGTTCTCATCCAAGGCCCTAAGCAACCCGGCAACGAAATTGATGTGTACCTAAGGCCATTAGTTGAAGAACTTTTACAGCTGTGGAATGGAAATGGTGTACGTATGTGGGATGAGCACAGATAGGAGGAATTTAACCTTAAGGCGTTGTTGTTCGTGACCATCAATGATTGGCCCGCTCTCAGTAACCTTTCAGGACAGACAAACAAAGGATACCACGCATGCACCCATTGTTTAGATGATACTGAAAGTATATACCTGGACAAATGCAGGAAGAATGTGTACCTGGGCCATCGTCGATTTCTTCCGACCAACCATCAATGTCGAAAGAAAGGCAAGCATTTCAAAGGCGAGGCAGATCACCGGAAGAAGCCCTCCATGCGCACCGGTGATCACGTGCTTGCTATGGTCAATGATTTACACTACGTAATCTTTGGAAAGGGTCCCGGTGGACTAGCTGTTCCGAATGACGCTGAGGGACACGCACCCATATGGAAGAAGAAATCTATATTTTGGGACCTACCCTACTGGAAAGACCTAGAGGTCCGCTCCTCAATCGACGTGATGCACGTGACGAAGAACCTTTGCATGAACCTGCTAGGCTTCTTGGGCGTGTATGGGAAGAAAAAAGATACACCTGAGGCACGAGAGGACCTGCAACGTTTGCACGAAAAAGACGGCATGCCTCCGAAGCAGTATAAAGGTCCTGCCAGCTACGCTCTTACGAAAGAAGAGAAAGAAATCTTCTTTGAATGCATGCTCAGTATGAAGGTCACGACTGGCTTCTCGTCGAATATAAAGGGAATAATAAATATGCCAGAGAAAAAGTTTCAGAACCTAAAGTCTCATGACTGCCACGTGATTATGACGCAATTGCTTTCGGTTGCATTGAGGGGGCTTCTACCGGAAAACGTCCGATTAGCCATTGTGAAGCTATGTGCATTCCTCAATCCAATCTCTCAGAAGGTGATCGATCCAGAAATAGGAGTGATGTGGCGCAATGTCTTGTCAGTTTCGAGCTGGTGTTCCCACCATCCTTCTTCAATATCATGACACACGTCCTAGTTCATCTAGTCGACGAGATTGTCATCCTGGGGCCCGTATTTCTACACAATATGTTCCCCTTTGAGAGGTTCATGGGAGTCCTAAAGAAATATGTCCGTAACCGCGCTAGGCCAGAAGGAAGCATCTCCATGGGCCATCAAACAAAGGATGTTATCGGGTTTTGTGTTGACTTCATTCCTGGCCTTAACAAGATAGGTCTCCCTAAATCGCGGTATGAGGGGAGACTGACTGGAAAAGGCACTCTTGGAAGAGACTCAATAATATGCAAGGACGGATATTCTTGGTCTCAAGCACACTACACAGTTCTACAGAACTCTACCTTGGTGACCCCGTATGTCGATGAACACAAGAACAGTCTGCGCTCCAAACACCCGGAGCAGTGCGACGACTGGATTACATGTGAACACATCAGGACTTTCAGCAGTTGGTTGGAAACACGTCTCAGAGGTGACAACAGTGTTTGTGATGAGTTGTACTTGTTGTCCAGGGGACCATCTTTGACTGTATTGACTTACAAAGGATACGAGATAAATGGGAATACATTTTACACGATCGCCCAAGATCAAAAGAGCACCAACCAAAACAGCGGTGTCCGCTTTGATGGAGCAACCGAGAGCGGAAAGGACACATATTATGGTTACATAGTGGACATATGGGAACTTGACTATGGAACTTATTTTAAGGTCCCTTTGTTTAAGTGCAAATGGGTCAATCTGTTAGGCGGCGGGGTACAGGTAGACCCACAGTACGGAATGAAAACAGTGGATCTGAAAAATCTTGGGTACAAAAATAAACTACAAAACTTTTATGAAAATAAAAACAATCAATTAAAATATTATGTTATGATCAACTAAAATAAAACTATAATATTCTTCAATAGCAAAAAGAATATAATTTTTGTGACCTAAATTCAAACTATAAGTATTTAATTGTAAGTATAAATAAAAAATAAATAGCAAAGAAGAAAATTTTTCTAATTTTATAGTAAAGTTATTCATAAACTAGTGATTCACACAAATTTTTAAAAATTCAAATTTAAACTATTTAAAATTTAAAACTAACGGCACTAACAGAAAGTTTATAATTTTTGTGACCTAAAAGCAAAAAGAAATCACTAAAAAACTATAAGTATTTAGTTTTAAGTAGAAATAAAAAAAATAAAAAACCAAAAAAATATAGAAATAAAAAAGAAAAAACCAAAAAAATGCCTCCTAGTGGGCCTCCACGGCCTGAATACGACTGGAAACCCTACATGGGCCAGGATTCAGGCCCTCAGAAGGCCCAATAGGCCCACAGGCAGTAGCAAGTTTAGGCCCGAAAGCCTGCATTAGAGAGGAGCTCGAATGGGTAGGAACACCAGCGCTTATAAACCAGTGCCGGCGCCCTTTAGCTAGCGATGTGGGACTAAACTTTTGGACTTGGGGCAGCAAAGGCCATTGGTCCCGGTTGGTGGCACCAACCGGGACTGAAGGGGGCATTGGTCCCGATTCGTGGCACCAACCGTGACCAATGCACCCCTTTAGTCCCGGTTGGTTCCACCAACCGAGACCAAAGGCCGCCGCTTCCCGCTCTTTGGGCTGCTGAAAATTGGCCTTTGGTCCCGGTTCGTGGCACCAACCGGGACTAAAGGGGGCATTAGTCCCGGTTTGTGCCACCAACCGGGACCAATGCTCCGTCTATATAAGCCACACTTGTGAAAAATTTTGGTTCAGTTTCTTCGATCCCGCCCCGACGTCGCCGCCAGGCTGCCCCTGTGCTCGCCTCGCCGTCGCCGCCGTTGCCCCTGCCCCGCCCCCGAGCGCGCCCTGCCTCGCCGTCGTCGCCGGCCGCCCT
>NC_057812.1:12721053-12726860 GCF_018294505.1 Triticum aestivum | reverse complement strand
CGCCCCGCCGTCGCCCTCACCTCGCTGACCCCGAGCCCGTCCTCGTCGCCGTCGCCCCCGACGCCGGCCGCCCGCGTCTCCTCCCCGATCCCTCCGGGAGAGGTAGCTACCGCCCCATCCTCCCCCCTTCCTTCCTTCCCTGCTCCTTAATTTGCAAAATATTGATATGATGTAGATGTATGTATGAGTTGGGGAGAAAGTTTATAATTTTTGTTCATATATACTGTACATGTATGTATGATGAATTTTGATATTTTGTGTTCATATATAATGTAGATGTATATGTATGTATGGAATGATATCGATGGATGTATCGTCGGTGTGAGATACATGTACCGTCGGTGTCGGACACTACACCCACATCCCACAAGTGGCGCGGGCTTCGACGCCCACGTCACTTGTGGGACGTGGATGTAGTGTCCAACACCGAAGGCCACATGTATCTCACACCCACGATACTTGCTATCTATTTAGGGTTTCCTCTACCGAAAAGAAGAGGAGAAATAAATAAGAAGAAGAAAAAAGAAGAAAAAGAAGAGGAGAAGAAGAAAGTAATAGTGGAGAAGAAGAGAAAATAGAATATATTCTATTTTCTCTTCTCTCCACTATTCCTTTCTTCTTCTCCTCTTTTTTTTTTTCTTTTCTTCTTCTTCTTCTTCTTCTTCTTCTTCTTCTTCTTCTTCTTCTTCTTCTTCTTCTTCTTCTTCTTCTTCTTCTTCTTATTCTTATTCTTATTAGCCGGAAGTAGAGAGAGGTTTCCTAGTGTCGAAGTATTGAAGAAATCCATGCCTTCATCATTAGCCGGAAGTAACCAGGGCATGTTGGTACGAAGTTCTGCAAAGTTGTTCTGGAATGGAGTCCCGGATAGAATAATCTGCCTTTTGGTACGAATTCAGCAAAGGCCTTCCAAATAGCGATATTCGGAAGGCTCTTGCTGAACTTTGTACCAAAAAGCGAATTAACCTATCTGGGACTCCGTTCCGGAACAACTTTGAAGAGCTTCGTACCATCATGCACATGTTACTTTCGCCTAATGATGAAGACATGGTTTTGTTGAATCCCTTGACACTAGGCAACCTCCCGACCCCTCGGCGATCCTATCGAACATGAGAGGAAGAAGAGGATAAAAAAAGAAGAGGAAGAAGAAAAAAAAGAGGAGAAGAAAGAATAGAGGAGATCTTCTCCTCTATTCTTTCTTCTCCTCTTATTTTTCTTCTTCTTCCTCTTTTTTTTATCGGGAACGAGGGTCGTCGAGGGACATAGATGTAGTGTCGTCGTTGTCGATATATACCACCTCCCGATAGCTTACTATGATTAGGTAGATAGTTCTACGTTTGGCACTAATATATCCATCTGTCATTTTTGAATAATAATTGCCATGTTGTAAATATTTGTAGAAACTATGGACACCGCCCTAGACGAAGCAACAAAAGAAGCGTTGTTGAGGGACATAATCGCAGAAGGAAGTGATGCCATCTCGTTGTTTCTCAATGAAACCGATGGTCTAGAAGGAGAGGGTGAACAAGCTGGCTACGGTGACCTAACGCCGGTGCAAGAAGAAGAACATGAGGACGGCTTCGGTGACCCAATGCCGGTGCAAGAAGGAGACCGTGATGACGGCTCCGGTGACCGAACCGAGTCCAGCCAGGTATATATATTAGTTAAGCCTATGCCGACTAGCTGATTGATGCATTCATTGTTTTGGTATGTACACATATTAATTAAGTCTTTGTTCTTTTTTCTAGCCCTCCGAATCGAGCACAACTTCGGTAAAGAGACGAGGCCCGAAGAAAAAGTTGAGCTCGGATGAAAATTTTGAGATCATAGCAATCGCGCCCGGCGGCCAACCTATTGAACCCCTCCGGACAAAGAGCGCATTTGTTGCTCAGTGCGGGGTTCTGGTTAGGGACAAGATCCCGATAAGCATCCAGCAATGGTTTAAGCCGGCTACAGAAGACCCCGAGGTGTCTTATGTCAATGATATGCAGAAAAATGATCTTTGGACTGAGCTGAAGTCAAATTTCACCCTACCGCCTGAGGATAATCCAGAGAACCCAGTTAAAGAGAAATTAATCAAGTCTTTTGCTCTGAAGAGGATGGCAGAACTATTCAGGAGGTGGAAGAAAGAGCTGAATAAGTTTGTCGAAAATAATGAGACACCAGAATTCAACGGCAGATATGAGAAGATCAGAGATCACTGGCCCGCATTTGTGGCCCACAAGACATCAGAAAAGAGTAAGAAGATGTCGGCGACAAACAAGCAAAATGCTGCGAAGAAGAAGCTTCACCATCGCACGGGGTCAGGTGGCTACCTCGTAGCCCGACCTAAGTGGTCCAAGACTGAGAATGATCTGGTTCATAAAGGGATCGAACCAGAGACAATTAACTGACTATACCCTTGCCGGACTTGGTTCTTCGGGGCTGGCGGAACACTGGACCCTGTAACAGGGAAGTGCATGCATTTGGACGAACGATCAAATGGACATACCAATCAGTAAGCTTAAGCAGTATATCGAAGCAGCGCAGGAAGGGACGTTCTTTCTAGACAGAGAGAACGACGAGCTCACAATGGCCCTCGGAAATCCTGAGCACCCTGGACGGACACGAGGAACGCCAGGCTCCATTCCGTGGAAGGTTGGGTTTCCGGACGCAGGCGGTTACAAATCCCATGAGAGGAGGAAAAAAGTGCAGCAGACCCAAATACAGGCGCTGCAAGCAAGGGTAGATGCGATAGAGGAACGAGAAGCAAATCGCAGCAAACGTACTGTCGAAGCCTCCCCCGAAGCTACCCCGCCATCTCAGCGCAGAAGCAGCGTGGCTTCCACCGAGCTGCTTCAGCTGGAGCATGCCTTGACGACTCCTACCAGCTATCCCGTGGATGCTATAACGGAATCTCAAAATTGCCACCTTATGACGCAATGGATGAATTTGAAGGTCAAGGCGGCTGTTGGCTCTGTTTATCCTACTGAACCCGGCGCAACTTTTCACTGCCGGCCGATTCCAGAAGGATATGCTAGGGTGATGGTGGATGAGATAACAGAGGGATTTCAGGACCTCCAGCTTGACCACCCTACCGGTGAAGGGGAGACTCGGCTGGGGTCTGCTCTGAAGACTCCATGCCTATGGCGGAAGGAGCTCATCAACCTTCCGAACTGGACGCCACCGCCTCCTCCTCCTCCTCCGGCGAGTCAGGGCACTCCGCCTCCACCGCCTCCTCCTTCGGCGAGTGACGATCAGGGCCCTCGGCCGGCTCCTTCTCCGGCGCGTGGCGGCACTCCGCCTCCTTCTCCGCCTGCGCCGACGCGCCCGAGCAGCCAGCCTCCTCCTTCTCCGCCTCGTCAGCAAGGGCGGAAGAGACCTGCCGCCGCTCCAGCTGCTCCGGCGCGTCGTAGTCCTTCTCCTCCGCCGCTTAAGCAAGTAAAGAAGACAACCGCTCCGTCTGCTCGGTCGGCGTCTAGCAGTACAACCAGAGGCGAGAGGACATACAGATTTGGTCCTTCTCTGAAGACTCCAGAGAAGTTACCATATGAGAGGACCCTGGAGGAGAACGCCGATATCGCGCGAGAAGAAGTGAGGAACTTCTTTGAAGGGGTGAAAGCAAAGAAACATCCACCTCCAAAGGAGAAGGTAGATCGGGTGAAAGTGAAGCGCACTCTGGCTGCCCTGACAAAACCACCGAAGTCTGATCTGCCGAAAGGAAACTATGACCGCATTATTGGAAAGGAATTGGCCGAAGCGGAGTGGTCGGGAAGTACTGTCAGTGATCAAAGGCTGAAAGAACGACGAGCTGGGAAACAAATTGCCCAGCTCGGCGAACAAGCGAAGCAATCGTGCCCCCCGCTCAAGGTGCCTAGCCACAACGTCGATAATGATCCGAGGATGGTGCCCGGTTATAGCAATCTTGCAGATTACCTGCCCGACGAAGTACATTATGAACCCATGGAGGTGCAGATACAAAGATACGAGTACGGGAAGCCTCTCGTCAAAGATGAAAGATCTCTATCAACGATGATGCGAAGATTGCATGATTGATACTTGAAAATCTGCAGAGACTCTGGGGGGAGGAGTACTTTGTATGTGAAAGTTAAAAAGGAGCATGACCTCGTTGGAATTGATCTGTTGCCTGTCCCATTTGAGGAGTTCTACCAGTTTTTCAATCAATTGGCCCTCGATAAAACAACGGTCGCCTGCTACTGTCTGTAAGTAGTACTACTTCTGTCATTAAGTTTCTCTATATAGCTTAGCTCTTTCATTGCATGTATTTATAATCATCCTCACTATATTATGCAGATTGAAGATCGCCGAATTGAAGAAAAGACAAGTCGGTGTTATTGGGTTCATTAACACATATCTCATAGATGCAACTCAGGTTAAAGTTCATGCCGCAGCTACCGAGGCCAATTTGCTACGATCGTTCGTAATAAATCAAAACAAAGATATAATACTCTTTCCTTACAACTTCAGGTGAGTGTTACTGTCTTGTGCGTATTCGGTTTCCCTTATATATTAGTCAAGGTTATAGTAATGTAATTCATGAGTTATGCATGTGTGTGCAGTTTCCACTATATTCTCCTAGAGATTAAGCTTGAGCAGGGAGTAGTAACCGTCTTGGACTCTAAACGAAAAGATCCCAAGGAGTATGCGGACATGACTGAAATCCTCAAGAAGTAAGTTAAATCGATCATTATCCACCATATCAGCAACTTTGTTCATTTCCTGATATCAAGTAATTGTTTTCTTTGTCCGGCAGGGTTTGGAGAAAATTCACCAAAACAGTTCCGGGACTGCCGAAGGAGCTGGAATTTAGACACCCAAAAGTAAGTACTATAGTAGCATGTTCCGCGCATCTCCTAGTGATTCAAGCGCTAGTTTCATCAATACCATTTAGCATTCTTACTTATCAGTTTGATTGACCTCTATTTCTTGTAAAGTGGTTGTGGCAGGAACAAGGGAATGATTTCTGTGGATACTACATCTGCGAGTCCATCCGCCACACGACCTGTGAGCGGGGCGGGTACTCTAACGAACAATATGAAGTACGTAAATAACAACATTCACAATTTTATTTTATTACCATCATTTGTGTTGAGTTTCATTCATTTATATATATATATATATATATATATATATATATATATATATATATGTATTGACCCCCTTCTTCAAATTAGATGTTTCGGAAGCGGGATGAACTCCTAGCACCAGCTCGCATGCGAGCAATTCAAGAGGAATTGGTGGCATTCTTTCTTGACCACGTGATCCCTGAAGACGGAGAATTCTATGTGGACCCTGAGTCCGTATGATTATATTTGTAAGAGATAATTATTGTATATATGTAGCCGGTAGTGTCAGATAGATATACGAGAACTTGTTGTTCGACCAATCTCTCGGAGAAGGAGAGGTGGTCGATATCACTTCTCTCTGTATATATGCATATATTTTCATGACGATCTTCTGTTTCCTTCGTTTGCTTACTAGCTAGCTAGCGTGTCTAGTCCTCTCTATATACGTATGTATAGTACGTAGCGTCGACCAAGCACGGACATAACAGAGGACATAGCTAACACAATATATGAAACACCTAAATTAACCCCCCAAAACCCCCACCCCCCCCCATTTCAAAAAAAAACAAAAACCCCAGCCACAGAAGTGCTGACGCGTGGATGCCTATTGGTCCCGGTTGGTGCCACCAACCGGGACCAAAGGGTCTCCTGACTGGGCTCTGCGCACTGCCCACGTGGAGGGCCTTTAGTCCCGGTTCTGGATTGAACCGGGACTAAAGGGGGGAGGTATTAGTACCGACACTT
>NC_057812.1:12717001-12721043 GCF_018294505.1 Triticum aestivum | reverse complement strand
GATGCTTATTGGTCCCGGTTGGTGCCACCAACCGGGACCAAAGGGTCTCCTGACTGGGCTCTGCGCACTGCCCACGTGGAGGGCCTTTAGTCCCGGTTCTGGATTGAACCGGGACTAAAGGGGGGAGGTATTAGTACCGACACTTTAGTCCCAGTTCCGGAACCGGGACTAAAGGCCCTTACGAACCGGGACTATAGGCCCTTTTTCTACCAGTGTCCATAGACCAACATTAATCTTCTTTGCGTGCTTTGTCACGGTCATAGCTACCGGTTCCGTGCCGTTATGCCTGGCGGTATCTAGACTATCCTCACATACCAACACTAGTCTTTTGTACGTGCTTTGTCCTCACTCATGCACACGCGAGAGCTACTTTTTGGTCGGTCATCCATCCTTAAATCGCCCCAAGCCAAGCACGTTTAGTTTTGGAGTTTTTGCAGAGGAGCTCCTGGAGAAAAAATGAATTCCCTACTAATATGAGCAGCCTATCATTCATATTAAGCCAGGATCTCACATATGCCCCCACTCAAATGAATTGACATCCTCGTCGGCCCATCAGGATGATTCCCTCTTGGCACATGTAACCGCATCTAGTCCGGCGTATGTGCGATGCCGTGTGCCACAATGGCCTGCCACACTCGCCATACGCCACATGCCCGTGCACCTGACCCACTCATGCCCGTGTAACAACAAGGGCCGGTTCTGATACCAATTGTAACGCCCTTGTCATAGCCATGGTTCCACGCCTGGCGGGATCTAGACTATCCCCACATACCAACCCTAATCTTTTCTACACACTTTGTCCTCACTCGTGCGCACCCTGGAGCAAATTTCTCGATTGGTCATCCATAGTCAAATCGCTCCAAGCCAAGCACACTTTACATTGAAGTTCTTTGCGAATGAGCTCCCGAAAAAAAGAAATTTCTTATTGATATGAGTAGTATATCACTCCTGTTAGTGTGACGCCCCTGATTTGACCGTAAACTAATCATACATGCAAACATGTACGATCAAGATCAGGGACTCACGGGAAGATATCACAACACAACTCTACAAATAAAATAAGTCATACAAGCATCATATTACAAGTCAGGGGCCTCGAAGGCTCGAATACAAGAGCTCGATCATAGACGAGTCAGCGGAAGCAACAATATCTGAGTACAGAGATAAGTTAAACAAGTTTGCCTTAAGAAGGCTAGCACAAACAGGGATACAGATCCAAAGAGGTGCAGGCCTCCTGCCTGGGATCCTCCTAAACTACTCCTGGTCGTCGTCAGCGGGCTGCACGTAGTAGTAGGCACCTCCCGAGTAGTAGTAGTCATCATCGACAGTGGCGTCTGGCTCCTAGGCTCCATCGTCTGGTCGCAACAATCAAGTATAGAAAGGGGGAAAAGAGGGAGCAAAGCAACCGTGAGTACTCATCCAAAGTACTCGCAAGCAAGGAGCTACACTACATATGTATGCATTGGTATCAAATGGAATAAGGGTATCATATGTGGACTGAACTGTAGAAAGCCGGAATAAGAGGGGGATAGCTAGTCCTATCGAAGACTACGCTTCTGGCCACCTCCATCTTGCAGCAGAAGTAGAGAGTAGAGGGTAAGTTCACCAAGTAGCATCGCATAGCATAATCCTAACCGATGATCCTCCCCTCGTCGCCCTGTGAGAGAGCGACCACCGGTTGTATCTGGCACTTGGAAGGGTGCGTTTTATTGAGTATCCGGTTCTAGTTGTCATAAGGTCAAGGTACCACTCCAAGTCGTCCTATTACCGAAGATCACGGCTATTCGAATAGATTAACTTCCCTGCAGGGGTGCATCACATAACCCAACACGCTCGATCCCATTTGGCCGGACACACTTTCCTGGGTCATGCCCGGCCTTGGAAGATCAACATGTCGCAACCCTACCTAGGCACAACAGAGAGGTCAGCACGCCGGTCTAAATCCTATGGCGCAGGGGTCTGGGCCCATCGCCCTTTGCACACCTGCACGTTGCCAACGCGACCGGTGAGCAGACCTAGCCTCCTTTATACAAGAGTAGGCGTTCCAGTCCAACCCGGCGCGCGCCGCTCAGTCGCTGACATCACGAAGGCTTCGGCTGATACCACGACGTCGAGTGTCCATAACTGTCCCCGCGTAGATGGGTAGTGTGTATAGGCCAGTAGCCAGACTCAGATCAAATACCAAGATCCCGTTAAACGTGTTATCTTAAAAATAACCGCGAACGCCGCCCAGGGCCAGGCCCACCTCTCTCCTAGGTGGTCTCAACCTGCCCTGTCGCTCCACCACAAAGTAACAGTGGGGGGCCGTCGGGAACCCAGGCCCACCTCTACCGGGATGGAGCTACCTTCCCCTTCAGCCCCCATCTTCGAACAATATCATAAGTAAGGTAACAGTATAAAGTATATATCATATGCCCGTGATCACCTCCCGAAGTGATCACGGCCCAGTAGTATAGCATGGCAGACGGACAAGAGTGTAGGGCCACTGATGGAACACTAGAATCCTATACTAAGCATTTAGGATTGCAGGTAAAGGTAACAACTATAGTAGCAAGGACAGGCTATGCATCGGGATAGGATAACGGAAAGCAGTAACATGCTACACTACTCTAATGCAAGCAGTAGAGAGAATAATAGGCGATATCTGGTGATCAAAGGGGGGGGCTTGCCTGGTTGCTCTAGCAAGGAGGGGTCGTAAACACCGTAGTCGATCGGGGGTACCGGCAGCGGTCTCAGGGTCTACCGGAAAGAAGTAACGGAGGGGGAACACAATAAATAATAGAGAAAACAAAGCAACACAAAGCATAACATGGCAATGCACGATGCTAGGGGTGACCTAACGCAGTATGAGGTGATACCGGTGAAGGGGGGAAACATCCGGGAAATTATTCCCAGTGTTTCGCGTTTTCGGGCAGATGAACCGGAGGGGGAAAGTTGCATGTTCACTATGCTAGGGATACGTGGCGAACGAATGGGCTGTGTATCCGGATTCGTCTCGTCGTTCTGAGCAACTTTCATGTATAAAGTTTTTTCATCCGAGCTACGATCTATTTTATATTAATTTTAAAAGATTTAAATCATTTTTAGGATTAACAGAATTAATTAACTCAAAAGGCATTTATGACGTCATCATGACATCAGCATGATGCAAGCGGTCAAAGTTGACCGTTGACCAGTCAACTAATGGGTGGGTCCCACATGTCATAGGCTGTTATCTAATTGTGAGTAGTTAGATTTATCAGCAAGTTAATTAGGTTAAACGGGTGCGGGCGCCGGGTGAGGCCATAGCGCCTGTTGTAGGGCGCCGTTGGGTGCGTGCGGGGCACCGATGACGCGTGGTCACCGGACGGCAGAGCGGGCGGCACCAAGCGCGGCTAGCAGGTGGGGCCACGATGGTGCGGGGCTAGGCAGTGGACGACGTGTCGGTGCAGATTAGCGGCGGCGCAACAGCGGCGGCTAGCAACAAGGGCAGCAGCGCAGAAGCATCAGCAGCAGCGCTGCAGCGAGTGCAGCGGGTAGGTAGGGGCACACGCCTGCGAGTGGCGCGGGACAGAGGCGGCGAGCACAGGTGGTGCGTGCGAGCGTGGTCTGCACAGGGTTCAACAGAGGGCGGTCTGAGGTAGCGGCAAAGGGCGGCGCAAGCGGGCGGTGCGGCCGCGGGACGAAGAGCACGACGAGGGGTGCGGCCTAAGAGCGAGGGCGGCGGGGAGGGGTGTGGTGACCGCGGGCGTGGCCGGACCCGGTCGGGGGCGCGGTGGCCGCGACGCAAGAGAGGAAAGGGAGAGACGGGGAAGGAGGGGAGGCCTCACGGGCGTTAACGGGGAGAGGGTCGGCGTGGCTCGGTGTAGGCCACCAGGGAGGAGGTCGAGGAGGTCCGGCATGGAGGAGACGGGGATGACGGGGCGGCATCGCGGTGTCGGGGAGGCGGGCGCAGTCCGGTGGGGAGGACGGTGGGGATGCGGTGCAGGAGGTTGGGAGCCGCAAGGAGGAGGCTGGGGGTGGCGGTGCTCGGCGCCGGCCGGTGGTAGCCTCTGGGGAGCGG
>NC_057812.1:12700048-12716700 GCF_018294505.1 Triticum aestivum | reverse complement strand
CCGATCCAATCCAGCGAGAGAAGGGGGAGGGGAATGAGAGAGAGTGGGGGGGCGTGGGTGCGTCGGGGTGGTTAGGTCTCGGGGGGTGAGGGATATGGGGAGTGGGGGTGGCCGGCCTGTGGGTGGCCTGGTAGCCCTTTTGGGCCGAAAGGCCCAGGGGAGGGGGGGGGTCTCTCTCTTCGTTCTTTTTTTTGTTTTGTTTTGTTTTTACTTATTTTTCTTTGTAGTTTTATTTTATTTTTAGTTATGTAAATTAAAAGAATTGCACCTAAATCAGTAATACTAATTATAACACTGCCACAAAATGTTTAACCCCCAAATAAATTACTTTAGTAATACCAAAGACATTTAAATAATTGTTTTTTCTGTTGTTTAAATCACTTTAGTGCATTTATATATTTTATAAAAATGTGTTTTCTCTTCCATAATTCCCTATGCATTATTTGGCTCACCCCGAACATTTTAGATTTTTCATTTGAAAAGCTTTTATCGTTTTGCTTGATTGTGATTTTGAATTCGAACCGGTTTCGAACTAACGCAAGATTAGCAGCAGTAATCGAGGTGACGTGGAATCATTAGCAGAGGTTCACTGTAGCTTAATTATCTGGGCGTCACAATTCTCCTCCACTACAAGAAAACTCGTCCCGAGATTTAAGAGGTGGGATAAGGGGGAAAGGTCTGGTTACGAAATTCTAACGAATCTTATCGGTCTTGGTTGCTATTCTCAACAAGGTCGGTCCATTACATTGACGTCTTCATTTGTCTGCTTCAGGTCACCATGATGAAGTCATCATCTTTTCTTTGGAATTTCACCGTACTTACAAAAGAATAAAGGTTGGGCATTCCTGGAGAACAGACCTCTGCAAGGTCGACTATCTGGTCGATAACATCGGGGAAGGTGTCGGAAAGTAACTATCGAATTGAACTTAAGAAGATATCGAGAGCAAGTAATAAGGTACCATGAGAAGTTTCAAGCGGGCAGGCAATCGTTCGATGCCTGAAACAGGGCGTGAAAAGGGGTTCAGAGGAACGAGAATAAGTATTGGTTCTGATACCAGAATAGGTCACTAGGAAGGTGGCTCGTGAATTACATACGAGGTCACGCGCGAGGAACAACCTTAAGAACATGGGGTGTATAGGAGAGTCAGGTTTCGATCATGTGGAACTGTGGGTTATGGGCCCACCATGTGGTTTACAAGTAGGAAGGTCGGTGACATCTTGTACAATCAGGTAAGCCAGGCATGTCAGAGGATAGTCTATCGGTTATGTCGGCAACAACATCGGTACCAAGGGCGAGGGAAGAAGAGAACCATTTTCTTGCTCGTTCAACGAGGCGGACCAGTAGGCAAAGTTCTTGTCCATCGGTGGTTACCAGAATGTCATCAACAAAAGTAACAAGGTCTTTCTGACAGAATTGTACACCGAGGTGTTTGTAAAAGCAGGAGAATATTACTGCTTAGATCATATAGATCACAAGAAAGGTTAAACCAAATAATGGAAAGGAAAATGTGATTATCAGATTAAACAGAACAATGGAAAGGAAAATGTGTTTAAACACATATTCCAAGGGTATATCCTTCCCAAGGATAAACAGAGCATGATATCCATGACAACGGTGTTTGGATAATTGAGCAGGAAACATTTAGCATTGGGCTTCAAATGTTCTTGTTGAAAATTGGAGTACCACCGACATGCATCGAGATAGCATTGACATGGTATTCAGGTAAAGATCAGGCTATGGATACACAAAGGATCCATCAGGAACAACTTATAGAATAAGTCTTACAGTTTCATCGCGGGAGAATGGATAACCTTGTCAAAAAGGATAATACAACAATAGGTCCTCCGCCCAGGTGTGCTAGGCATGACATCACCTTACCGGGTCTTAACTCTTGGAAAAATGTTCCAACCATCAAATCTGACCGAGATTCAGATCTGATTGGTGTCAGGATACCTCAGACTCAATATGCATGAGAAGAAAAGTGCAACACAAATTGACGAGATGACACTGTAAGATCCTCGGGAAATGAAGTATGGAAGCGAATCCCGAAACAAGAGTTCATCATTAAATCAAGGAGAGGGTGAGGAGGTGGCTGCTGGACTCAGCGCCAATTCATTGAGATTTCCAAAAAGATGGATTTCTACAATTACATGAACAAGGACATAACATTTGCCAAATCAAATGATATAATGATGTATGCTCAAGGAAAACAAACACAATTAACATTGGTTGAAAGGTGCACCCGAAATATGGGTTGGGTTGCACGACCAACGTCGGAATGGCGATTGGGCAACCAACACACCAAATTGGAATCATTGTCCAATAACTTTGAAGCAATAGGGTTGCTAGAGATATTAAATTTGCACAACGGAGTTCACTCAACACGGGGACCAAGTAAAGAATGGTGATGGCGAGAAGCATCACTGTATCACGAATTCTTAAGAGGTGGTGAAATTCTCACAACATTGATGACATAATAGATGGTAATGTTCCAAGGTAAAGAAGATCAAATGCTGGACAACAAGGAACTCAAGGTATAACACAAAACACGATCAAGTTTGTGTTGGAGGGGAGGCAATAAAGGTGTCGATGATAACACAAATCAACGAGGGTAAGGATGGTATTTCTCATCAAGAATTCGATAGATACCTTAGAAGAGCTCAGAATGTTAATGATGATCATGACACATTTGTCGAGAGGTTTCATGAAGATGTAATCATTCAACGATGACATCAAGTCAAAGGAATAATGAAGCAAAAGGTAATTGGAACCAAGGGTACGACACAAACTCGAAATCAAGTCTGCTGTTCAAGGAGAAATGATAAGACAAGGAAGGTCGACGTAAGATTAGCTCACCGTCGAATTTTGTGCTACGGAAGAAGGACCAGATAGCATAGTTAAATCCATCACGATAATGATATAGTCAAACAGGGTAGGAAGGATGTGATCGGGTACAAACTCGTAAGCAATGAATATGTATAATAGCTGTTGAACCGTACTGTGGACTCGGTTCAGTTATCGGTTTTTGAGTGTTTAATAACTCAGAGCCCGTGAAAAATTGGAATCAGTGAGAATGTAATACTTGATGAAGAACTCGTAAGAGGTTATGTAGTACTTGATATTATCGAGGTACCATGGTGTAATACTCGATGGAAGATCAAAGTAAAGGTTGGACTGGTGTATTGATCCATAGAAGACAAGTGCTTAAACTTGCCCGTGAAATGGGGTCAAAGAAGAACATATGGTCGAAACCACGATTGTAAAAGGCCGGATCCCAGATAAAAGAACTTATAACAAGGGAAAAATTAATTTAAGAGAAGCTTTAATGATAAGATCTACATCGTGTCCATGGGCATGAACACAAAGTTCAAGGTCGACTCCCACTTCTTCAATGCATAACCTTTTCATTCACCGCTCTAGCTAAAAATGATTTTAGTGTCAAAACCTACCTTGTGAATTACCAGAGGAGTATGACCCGTGAAAACTTTCGGGTTCACACAGATTAAGAAAGGCATAGGTTCAACCCGTCAGGGTATCGTGGAAACATATACCACAAGCTTCAATATTAGATACCACCAGCTCGAAATCAGAGCATGGTTGAGAAGACAGAGGATACAATTTACCAAAAGCATTATGTATCCGAGGAAAGGCTCACAAGGTTATTGAATAAGGAGGACATTGTCGAATAATAATCCAATAAAGGATCTGACGGTCCATAGCGGAGCTGATGTGAGCATCGGCACACAATCAGTTGAAGAAAGGATGCAAGGGCATCAGATTATAGAACACCTGAATGATTCGATGCTTAGATATCAAAGGAATTATGATTTCGAAATAGAAGGATCAGGAGCAGACGCTCTGATCAAGGGTGGATATGTTCAATAGACCTAAGGGTACAATTGACGGCAAACAGATTGGTCGAGAACAAGCTCATGTTCAAAAATGACATCTGAGTTAGAAGATAATTAGAAAGGATCAACTGATGATTGCATGCATTCGCACTCATGTTGAAATAATAGGATCAAAATGACAGTGTCTAAGGATACTAATGAATATTGTCAGACATATGGAAAGCATCCATAATGCAAGCAGACAAGTATTGCAGAGCAATAAGCTACTAAGGATTTTTGGAGGATCGAATACTATTTCGAAGACCTTAGTGAAACACATAAACAACTGGGGAAGGGCGGATACTCGGTAAGTGTGAGGAATTATCCGTAGGGGTATTCAGGTGGCTTAGAACTGCAAGGCAGTAGGCACAAAGTATTCTCGGAACAATAGAGAGAATTTTCAGCGTATCTTGTAATAACAAGATCAATGGGATTTGAAAGGGCAAGTGTATGTAGTTATCCATAATGATACAACAGTGGCAGGGAATTTGCAAAGGCGGTGGGCACAACTGTCTTGAGAGAACATCGGCGATTATCTTCGAAATCTTCTGGTGTAGCAGACGATCATCGGTAATAAAGTGCTCTCCGGGTGAAAGTGATCACGAGATCCTAATATTAGATTTAGCAAAATTCATTTAACCCGAATAGAAGAGAGATCAGAGTCCCAGAGTATAGACGAGGAATAAAAGATCCTAATACCACCCAAATGGCGACGTGGGCCCAGGGGCCGCAAAGCCAAGTTAGTAAAACAATTTTCATCGACTAGACTCAACTTCGGCCAAGGAGTGTGGAAGGGGGATTCCTACAGGCAGTCGGCTCTGATACCAACTTGTGACGCCCCCGATTTGACTGTAAACTAATCATACACGCAAACATGTACGATCAAGATCAGGGACTCACGGGAAGATATCACAACACAACTCTACAAATAAAATAAGTCATACAAGCATCATATTACAAGCAAAGGGCCTCGAAGGCTCGAATACAAGAGCTCGATCATAGACGATTCAGCGAAAGCAACAATATCTGAGTACATACATAAGTTAAACAAGTTTGCCTTAAGAAGGCTAGCACAAACTGGGATACAGATCGAAAGAGGCGCATGCCTCCTACCTGGGATCCTCCTAAACTACTCCTGGTCGTCGTCAGCGGGCTGCACGTAGTAGTAGGCACCTCCCGAGTAGTAGTAGTCTTCATCGACAGTGGCGTCTAGCTCCTGGGCTCCATCGTCTGGTCGCAGCAATCGAGTATAGAAAGGGGGAAAAGAGGGAGCAAAGCAAAAGTGAGTACTCATCCAAAGTACTCGCAAGCAAGGAGCTACACTACATATGTATGCATTGGTATCAAATGGAATAAGGGTATCATATGTGGACTGAACTGTAGAAAGCCGGAATAAGAGGGGGATAGCTAGTCCTATCGAAGACTACGCTTCTGGCCACCTCCATCTTGCAGCAGAAGTAGAGAGTAGAGGGTAAGTTCACCAAGTAGCATCGCATAGCATAATCCTAACCGATGATCCTCCCCTCGTCACCCTGTGAGAGAGCGACCACCGATTGTATCTGGCACTTGGAAGGGTGCGTTTTATTGAGTATCCGGTTCTAGTTGTCATAAGGTCAAGGTACAACTCCAAGTCGTCCTGTTACCGAAGATCACGGCTATTCGAATAGATTAACTTCCCTGTAGGGGTGCACCACATAACCCAACACGCTCGATCCCATTTGGCCGGACACACTTTCCTGGGTCATGCCCGGCCTCGGAAGATCAACACGTCGCAGCCCTACCTAGGCACAACAGAGAGGTCAGCACGCCGGTCTAAATCCTATGGCGTAGGGGTCTGGGCCCATCGCCCTTTGCACACCTGCACATTGCGAACGCGGCCGGTGAGCAGACCTAGCCTCCCTTATACAAGAGTAGGCGTTCCAGTCCAACCCGCCGCGCGCCGCTCAGTCGCTGACGTCACGAAGGTTTCGGCTGATACCACGACGTCGAGTGCCCATAACTGTCCCCGCGTAGATGGTTAGTGCGTATAGGCCAGTAGCCAGACTCAGATCAAATACCAAGATCTCGTTAAACGTGTTATCTTAAAAATAATCGCGAACGCCGACCAGGGCCAGGCCCACCTCTCTCCTAGGTGGTCTCAACCTGCCCTGTCGCCCCGCCACAAAGTAACAGTGGGGGGCTGTCGGGAAACCAGGCCCGCCTCTACCGGGATGGAGCCACCTGCCCCTTCAGCCCCCATGTTCAAACAGTATCATAAGTAAGGTAACAGTATAAAGTATATATCATATGCCTATGATCACCTCCCGAAGTGATCATGGCCTAGTAGTATAGCATGGCAGACGGACAAGAGTGTAGGGCCACTGATGGAACACTAGCATCCTATACTAAGCATTTAGGATTGCAGGTAAAGGTTGTTGGGGAACGTAGTAATTTCAAAAAAAAATCCTACGCACACGCAAGATCATGGTGATGCATAGCAACGAGAGGGGATAGTGTGATCTACGTACCCTTGTAGACCGACAGCGGAAGCGTTAGCACAACGTGGTTGATGTAGTCGTACGTCTTCACGGCCCGACCGATCAAGCACCGAAACTACGGCACCTCCGAGTTTTAGCACACGTTCAGCTCGATGACGATCCCCGGACTCCGATCCAGCAAAGTGTCGGGGAAGAGTTCCGTCAGCACGACGGCGTGGTGACGATCTTGATGTACTACCGTCGCAGGGCTTTGCCTAAGCACCACTACAATATTATCGAGGATTATGGTGGAAGGGGGCACCGCACACGGCTAAGAATATGATCACGTGGATCAACTTGTGTGTCTAGGGGTGCCCCCTGCCCCCGTATATAAAGGAGCAGGGGAAGGTGCGGCCGACCAGGAGGAGGGCGCGCTAGGAGGAGTCCTACTCCCACCGGGAGTAGGATTCCCCCCCTTTCCTAGTTGGAATAGGATTCGGGAGGGGGAAAGAGGAGAGAGAGAAGGAAGGGGGGCGCCGCCCCCTTCTCCTTGTCCTATTCGGACTAGGAGGGGAGGGGCGCACGGCCCAGCCCTGTCCACCTCTCCTCTCTTCCACTAAAGCCCACTAAGGCCCATATACCTCCCGGGGGGTTCCGGTAACCTCCCGGTACTCCGGTAAAATCCCGATTTCACCCGAAACACTTCCGATATCCAAATATAGGCTTCCAATATATCAATCTTTATGTCTCGACCATTTCGAGACTCCTCGTCATGTCCGTGATCACATCCGGGACTCCAAACAAACTTCGGTACATCAAAATGAATAAAATCATAATATAACTGTCATCAAAACCTTAAGCGTGCGGACCCTACGGGTTCGAGAACAATGTAGACATGACCGAGACACGTCTCCGGTCAATAACCAATAGCGGAACCTAGATGCTTATATTGGCTCCCACATATTCTACGAAGATCTTTATCGGTCAGACCGCATAACAACATACGTTCTTCCCTTTGTCATCGGTATGTTACTTGCCCGAGATTCGATCGTCGGTATCTCAATACCTAGTTCAATCTCATTACCAGCAAGTCTCTTTTCTCGTTTCGTAATACATCATCTTGCAACTAACTCATTAGTTGTAATGCTTGCAAGGCTCATCTGATGTGCATTACCAAGAGGGCCCAGAGATACCTCTCCGACAATCGGAGTGACAAATCCTAATCTCGAAATACGCCAACCCAACATGTACCTTTGGAGACACCTGTAGAGCTCCTTTATAATCACCCAGTTACGTTGTGACGTTTGGTAGCACACAAAGTGTTCCTCCGGAAAACGGGAGTTGCATAATATCATAGTCATAGGAACATGTATAAGTCATGAAGAAAGCAATAGTAACATATTAAACAATCGGGTGCTAAGCTAATGGAATGGGTCATGTCAATCACATCATTCTCCTAATAATGTGATCCCGTTAATCAAATGACAACACATGTCTATGGTTAGGAAACATAACCATCTTTGATTAATGAGCTAGTCAAGTAGAGGCATACTAGTGACGTTTAGTTTGTCTATGTATTCACACAAGTATTATGTTTCTGGATAATACAATTCTAGCATGAATAATAAACATTTATCATGAAATAAGGAAATAAATAATAACTTTATTATTGCCTCTAGGGCATATTTCCTTCAGTCTCCCACTTGCACTAGAGTCAATAATCTAGTTCACATCGCCATGTGATCTAACATCAATAGTTCACATCTTTATGTGGTTAACACCCATAGTTCACATCGCCATGTGATCTAACATCAATAGTTCACATCTTTATGTGGTTAACACCCATAGTTCACATCGATATGTGACCAACACCCAAAGGGTTTACTAGAGTCAGTAATCTAGTTCACATCGCTTATGTGATTAACACCCAATGATTACTAAGGTGTGATCATGTTTTGCTTGTGAGATAATCTTAGTCAACGGGTCTGTCACATACAGATCCGTAAGTATTTTGCAAATTTCTATGTCTACAATGCTCTGCACGGAGCTACTTTAGCTAATTGCTCCCACTTTCAATATGTATCCAGATGAAGACTTAGAGTCATCCGGATCAGTGCCAAAACTTGTATCGACGTAACCCTTTTATGACGAACCTTTTGTCACCTCCATAATTGAGAAACATACCCTTATTCCACTAAGGATAATTTTTACCACTGTCCAGTGATCTACTCCTAGATCACTATTGTACTCCCTTGCCAAAATCAGTGTAGGGTATACAATAGATCTGGTACATAGCATGGCATACTTTATAGAACCTATGGCTGAGGCATAGGGAATGACTTTCATTCTCTTTCTATCTTCTGCCGTGGTCGGGCTTTGAGTCTTACTCAATTTCACACCTTGTAACACAGCCAAGAACTCTTTCTTTGACCGTTCCAATTTTTGAACTACTTCAAAATATTGTCAAGGTATGTACTCATTGAAAAAAAAAACTTATCAGGCGTCTTGATCTATCTCTATAGATCTTGATGCTTAATATGTAAGCAGCTTCACTGAGGTCTTTCTTTGAAAAACTTCTTTCAAAACACTCCTTTACGCTTTGCAGAATAATTCTACATTATTTCCGATCAACAATATGTCATTCACATATACTTATCAGAAATGTTGTAGTGCTCCCACTCACTTTCTTGTAATTACAGGCTTCACCGCAAGTCTGTATAAAACTATATGCTTTGATCATCTCATCAAAGCGCATATTCCAACTCCGAGATGCTTGCACCAGTCCATAGATGGATCGCTGGAGCTTGCACATTTTGTTAGCACCTTTAGGATTGACAAAACCTTCTGGTTGTATCATATACAACTCTTCTTTAATAAATCCATTAAGGAATGTAGTTTTGTTTATCCATTTGCCGGATTTCATAAAATGCGGCAATTGCTAACATGATTCGGACAGACTTAAGCATAGATACGAGTGAGAAACTCTCATCGTAGTCAACACCTTGAATTTGTCGAAAACCTTTTTGCGACAATTCTAGCTTTGTAGATAGTAACACTACTATCAGCGTCCGTCTTCCTCTTGAAGATCCATTTAATCTCAATGGCTCGCCGATCATTGGGCAAGTCAATCAAAGTCCATACTTTGTTCTCATACATGGATCTCATCTCAGATTTCATGGCCTCAAGCCATTTCGCGGAATCTGGGTTCATCATCGCTTCCTCATAGTTCGTAGGCTCATCATGGTCAAGTAACATGACCTTCAGAACTGGATTACCGTACCACTCTGGTGCGGATCTCACTCTGGTTTTACCTACGAGGTTCGGTAGTAACTTGATTTGAAGTTACATGATCATCATCATTAGCTTCCTCACTAATCGGTCTAGTAGTCACAGGAACAGATTTCTGTGATGAACTACTTTCCAATAAGGGAGCAGGTACAGTTACCTCATCAAGTTCTACTTTCCTCCCACTCACTTCTTTCGAGAGAAACTCCTTCTCTAGAAAGGATCCATTCTAAGCAACGAATATCTTGCCTTTGGATCTGTGATAGAAGGTGTACCCAACTGTCTCCTTTGGGTATCCTATGAAGACACATTTCTCCGATTTGGATTTGTGCTTATCAGGATGAAACTTGTTTCACATAAGCATCACAACCCCAAATTTTAAGAAACAACAACTTTGGTTTCTTGTCAAACCACAGTTCATACGGTGTCATCTCAGCGGATTTAGATGGTGCCCTATTTAACGTGAATGCAGCTGTCTCTAATGCATAACCCCAAAACGATAGTGGTAGATCGGTAAGAGACATCATAGATCGCACCATATCTAATAAAGTACGGTTATGACGTTCGGACACACCATTATACTCTGGTGTTCCAGGTGGCGTGAGTAGTGAAACTATTTCACATTGTTTTTAACTGAAGGCCAAACTCGTAACTAAAATACTCTTCTCTATGATCAGATCGTAGAAACTTTATTTTCTTGTTACGATGATTTTCCACTTCACTCTGAAATTCTTTAAACTTTTCAAATGTTTCAGACTTATGTTTCATCAAGTAGATATACTCATATCTGCTCAAATCATCGGTGAAGATTAGAAAATAATGATACCTGTCGCGAGCCTCAATATTCATCGGACCACATACATCAGTATGTATGATTTCCAACAAATCTGTTGCTCGCTCCATTGTTCTGAAGAACAGAGTCTTAGTCATCTTGCCCATGAGGCATGGTTCGCAAGCATCAACTGATTCATAATCAAGTGATTCCAAAAGCCCATCAGCATGGAGTTTCTTCATGCGCTTTACACCAATATGACCTAAGCGTCAGTGCCACAAATAAGTTGCACTATCATTATTAACTTTGCATCTTTTGGTTTCAATATTATGATTATGTGTATCACTACGATCGAGATCCAACGAACTATATTCATTGGGTGTGTAACCATATAAGGTTCTATTCATGTAAACAGAACAACAATTTATTCTCTTACTTAAATGAATAACCGTATTACAATAAACATGATCAAATCATATTCATGCTCAACGCAAACACCAAATAACACTTATTTAGGTTCAACACTAATCCCGAATTTATAGGGAGTGTGCGATGATAATCATATCAATCTTGGAACTACTTCCAACACACATCGTCACTTCATCCTTAACTAGTCTCTGTTTATTCTGCAACTCCCGTTTCGAGTTACTAATCTTAGCAACTGAACTAGTATCTAATACTGAGGGGTTGCTATAAACACTAGTAAAGTACACATCAATAACATGTATATCAAATATACTTATGTTCACTTTGCCATCCTTCTTATCCGCCAATCACTTGGGGTAGTTCCGCTTCCAGTGACCAATCCCTTTGCAGTAGAAGCACTTAGTCTTAGGCTTAGGACCAGACTTGGGCTTCTTCACTTGAGCAGCAAGTTGCTTTCTATTATTCTTGAAGTTCCCCTTCTTCCCTTTGCCCTTTTCTTGAAACTAGTGGTCTTGTCAACCATCAACACTTGATGTTTTTCTTGATTTCTACCTTCATTGATTTTAGCATCACGAAGAGCTTGGGAGTTGTTTCCGTTATCCCTTGCATATTATAGTTCATCGTGAAGTTCTACTAACTTGGTGATGGTGACTAGAGAATTCTGTCAATCACTATCTTATCTGGAAGATTAACTCCCACTTGATTCAAGCGATTGTAGTACCCAGACAATATGAGCACATGCTCACTAGTTGAGTGATTCTCCTCCATCTTTTAGCTATAGAACTTGTTGGAGACTTCATATCTCTCAACTCGGGTATTTGCTTGAAATATTAACTTCAACTCCTGGAACATCTCATATGGTCCATGACGTTCAAAACGTCTTTGAAGTCCCGATTCTAAGCCATTAAGCATGGTGCACTAAACTATCAAGTAGTCATCATATTGAGCTAGCCAAACATTCATAACGTTGCATCTGCTCCTGCAATAGGTCTTTCACCTAGCGGTGCATCAAGGACATAATTCTTCTGTGCAGCAATGAGGATAAACCTCAGATCATGGATCCAATCCGCATCATTGCTACTAACATCTTTCAATACAATATTCTCTAGGAACATATCAAAATAAACACAGGGAAGCAACAACGCGAGCTATTGATCTACAACATGATTTACAAAATACTACCAGGACTAAGTTCATGATAAATTTAAGTTCAATTAATCATATTACTTAAGAACTCCCACTTAGATAGACATCCCTCTAATCCTCTAAGTGATCACGTGATCCAAATCAACTAAACCATGTCCGATCATCACGTGAGATGGAGTAGTTTCATTGGTGAACATCACTATGTTGATCATATCTACTATATGATTCACGCTCGACCTTTCGGTCTCCGTGTTCCGAGGCCATATCTGTATATGCTTGGCTCGTCAAGTATAACCTGAGTATTCCGCGTGTGCAACTGTTTTGCACCCATTGTATTTGAACGTAGAGCCTATCACACCCGATCATCATGTGGTGTCTCAGCACGAAGAACTTTCGCAACGGTGCATACTCAGGGAGAACACTTCTTGATAATTAGTGAGAGATCATCTTATAATGCTACCATCAATCAAAGCAAGATAAGATGCATAAAAGATAAACATCACATGCAATCAATATAAGTGATATGATATGGCCATCATCATCTTGTGCTTGTGATCTCCATCTTCGAAGCACCGTCGTGATCACCATCCTCACCGGCACGACACCTTGATCTCCATCGTAGCATCGTTGTCGACTCGCCAATCTTATGCTTCCACGACTATCGCTACCGCTTAGTGATAAAGTAAAGCATTACAGCGCGATTGCATTGCATACAATAAAGCGACAACCATATGGCTCCTGCCAGTTGCCGATAACTCGGTTACAAAACATGATCATCTCATACAATAAAATTTAGCATCATGTCTTGACCATATCACATCACAACATGCCCTGCAAAAACAAGTTAGACGTCCTCTACTTTGTTGTTGCAAGTTTTACGTGGCTGCTACGGGCTTAAGCAAGAACCAATCTTACCTACGCATCAAAACCACAACGATAGTTTGTCAAGTTGGTGATGTTTTAACCTTCGCAAGGACCGGGCGTAGCCACACTCGGTTCAACTAAAGTTGGAGAAACTGTCACCCGCTAGCCACCTTTGTGCAAAGCACGTCGGGAGAACCGGTCTCGCGTAAGCGTACGCGTAATGTCGGTCCGGGCCGCTTCGTCCAACAATACCGCCGAACCAAAGTATGACATGCTGGTAAGCTGTATGACTTATATCGCCCACAACTCACTTGTGTTCTACTCATGCATATAACATCAACACATAAAACCTAGGCTCGGATGCCACTGTTGGGGAACGTAGTAATTTCAAAAAATTTCCTACGCACACGCAAGATCATGGTGATGCATAGCAACGAGAGGGGAGAGTGTGATCTACATACCCTTGTAGACCGACAGCGGAAGCGTTAGCACAACGCGGTTGATGTAGTCGTACGTCTTCACGGCCCGACTGATCAAGCACCGAAACTACGGCACCTCCGAGTTTTAGCACACGTTCAGCTCGATGACGATCCCCGGACTCCGATCCAGCAAAGTGTCGGGGAAGAGTTCCGTCAGCACGACGGCGTGGTGACGATCTTGATGTACTACCATCGCAGGGCTTTGCCTAAGCACCACTACAATATTATCGAGGATTATGGTGGAAGGGGGCACCGCACACGGCTAAGAATATGATCACGTGGATCAACTTGTGTGTCTAGGGGTGCCCCCTGCCCCCGTATATAAAGGAGCAGGGGAAGGTGCGGCCGGCCAGGAGGAGGGCGCGCTAGGAGGAGTCCTACTCCCACCGGGAGTAGGATTCCCCCCTTTCCTAGTTGGAATAGGATTCGGGAGGGGGAAAGAGGAGAGAGAGAAGGAAGGGGGGCGCCGCCCCCTTCTCCTTGTCCTATTCGGACTAGGAGGGGAGGGGCGCACGACCCAGCCCTGTCCACCTCTCCTCTCTTCCACTAAAGCCCACTAAGGCCCATATACCTCCCGGGGGGTTCCGGTAACCTCCCAGTACTCCGGTAAAATCCCGATTTCACCCGGAACACTTCCGATATCCAAATATAGGCTTCCAATATATCAATCTTTATGTCTCGACCATTTCGAGACTCCTCGTCATGTCCGTGATCACATCCGGGACTCCGAACAAACTTCGGTACATCAAAATGAATAAAATCATAATATAACTGTCATCAAAACCTTAAGCGTGCGGACCCTACGGGTTCGAGAACAATGTAGACATGACCGAGACACGTCTCCGGTCAATAACCAATAGCGGAACCTGGATGCTCATATTGGATCCCACATATTCTACGAAGATCTTTATTGGTCAGACCGCATAACAACATACGTTGTTCCCTTTGTCATCGGTATGTTACTTGCCCGAGATTCGATCGTCGGTATCTCAACACCTAGTTCAATCTCGTTACCGGCAAGTCTCTTTATTCGTTTCGTAATACATCACCTTGCAACTAACTCATTAGTTGTAATGCTTGCAAGGCTTATGTGATGTGCATTACCGAGAGGGCCCAGAGACACCTCTCCGACAATCAGAGTGACAAATCCTAATCTTGAAATACGCCAACCCAACATGTACCTTTGGAGACACCTATAGAGCTCCTTTATAATCACCCAGTTACATTGTGACGTTTGGTAGCACACAAAGTGTTCCTCCGGCAAACGGGAGCTGCATAATCTCATAGTCATAGGAACATGTATAAGTCATGAAGAAAGCAGTAGCAACATATTAAACGACCAGGTGCTAAGCTAATGGAATGGGTCATGTCAATCACATCATTCTCCTAATAATGTGATCCCATTAATCAAATGACAACACATGTCTATGGTTAGGAAACATAACCATCTTTGATTAATGAGCTAGTCAAGTAAAGGCATACTAGTGACGTTTAGTTTGTCTATGAATTCACACAAGTATTATGTTTCCGGATAATACAATTCTAGCATGAATAATAAACATTTATCATGAAATAAGGAAATAAATAATAACTTTATTATTGCCTCTAGGGCATATTTCCTTCAAAGGTAACAACTGTAGTAGCAAGGACAGGCTATGCATTAGGATAGGATAACGGAAAGCAGTAACATGCTACACTACTCTAATGCAAGCAGTAGAGAGAAGAATAGGCGATATCTGGTGATCAGGGGGGGCTTGCTTGGTTGCCCTGGCAAGGAGGGGTCGTCAACACCGTAGTCGATCGGGGGTACCGGCAGCGGTCTCGGGGTCTACCGGAAAGAAGTAACGGAGGGGGAACACAATAAATAACAGAGCAAACAAAGCAACACAAAGCATAACATGGCAATGCGCGGTGCTAGGGGTGACCTAACGCAGTATGAGGTGATACCGGTGAAGGGGGGAAACATCCGGGAAAGTATTCCCGGTGTTTCGCGTTTTCGGGCAGATGAACCGGAGGGGGAAAGTTGCGTGTTCACTATGCTAGGGATGTGTGGCGGACGAACGGGCTGCGTATCTGGATTCGTCTCGTCATTCTGAGCAACTTTCATGTATAAAGTTTTTCCATCCGAGCTACGGTTTATTTTATATTAATTTTAAAAGATTTAATCATTTTTAGGATTAACAGAATTAATTAAATCAAAAGGAATTTATGACGTCATCATGACATCAGCGTGATGCAAGCGGTCAAAGTTGACCGTTGACCACTCAACTAATGGGTGGGTCCCACATATCATAGGTTGTTATCTAATTGACAATAGTTAGATTTATCAGCA
Source organism: Triticum aestivum (assembly GCF_018294505.1). NCBI lineage: Eukaryota > Viridiplantae > Streptophyta > Magnoliopsida > Poales > Poaceae > Triticum > Triticum aestivum. The sequence goes on along the minus strand of NC_057812.1, from coordinate 12,701,049 downwards.
GGTTAATTAGGTTTAATTAACTAGATTAATTAATTAATTAATTAATTAATTAATTAATTGTTATTTTATTATTTTTATTATTATTATTATTTATTTCTCTTTTTTCTTAAAAACGTTCTGAGCGTGGGGCCATCTGTCATAGGCCCCAGGGGCCTATCGGGTTAAACGGGTGCGGGCGCCGGGTGAGGCCATAGCGCCTGTTGCAGGGCGCCGTTGGGCACGTGCGGGGCACCGACGACGCGTGGTCACCGGACGGCAGAGCGGGGCGGCACCAAGGGCGGCTAGCAGGTGGGGCACGGTGGTGCGGGGCTAGGCAGTGGACGACGTGTCGGTGCAGATCAGCGGCGGCGCAACAGCGGCGGCTAGCAGCAAGGGCAGCAGCGCAGAAGCATCAGCAGCAGCGCTGCAGCGAGTGCAGCGGGTAGGTAGGGGCACACGCCTGCGAGCGGCGCGGGACAGAGGCGGCGAGCACAGGCGGTGCATGCGAGCATGGTCTGCGCAGGGAGCAACAGAGGGCGATCCGAGGTAGCGGCAAAGGGCGGCGCAAGCGGGCGGTGCGGCCGCGGGACGAACAGCACGACGGGGGCTGCGGCCTGAGCGCGAGGGCGGCGGGGAGGGGCGTGGTGACCGCGGGCGTGGCCGGACCCGGTCGGGGGCGCGGTGGCCGCAACGCAAGAGAGGAAAGGAAGAGACGGGGAATGAGGGGAGGCCTCACGGGCGTTGACGGGGAGAGGGTCGGCGTGACTCGGTGTAGGCCACCGGGGAGGAGGTCCGGCGTGGAGGAGACGGGGACGACGGGGCGGCGTGGCGGCGTCGGGGAGGCGGGCGCAGTCCGATGGGGAGGACGGCGGGGATGCGGTGCAGGAGGTTGGGAGCCGCGAGGAGGAGGCTGGGGGTGGCGGTGCTTGGCGCCGGCCGGTGGCAGCCTCTGGGGAGCGGCGGCGCCAGGGGCTAGATCGGCCCCCTCCCCGATCCAATCCAGCGAGAGAAGGGAGAGGGGA
>NC_057812.1:12698735-12699708 GCF_018294505.1 Triticum aestivum | reverse complement strand
GTGGGTGGCCTGGTAGCCCTTTTGGGCCGAAAGGCCCAGGGAAGGGGGGGGGGTCTCTCTTTGTTCTTTTTTTGTTTTGTTTTTACTTTTTACTTATTTTTCTTTGTAGTTTTATTTTATTTTTAGTTATGTGAATTAAAAGAATTGCACCTAAATCAGTAATACTAATTATAACACTGCCACAAAATGTTTAACCCCCAAATAAATTACTTTAGTATTTGACAAAATACCAAAGACATTTAAATAATTGTTTTTGCTGTTGTTTAAATCACTTTAGTGCATTTATATATTTTATAAAAATGTGTTTTCTCTGCCATAATTACCTATGCATTATTTGGCTCACCCCGAGCATTTTAGATTTTTCATTTGAAAAGCTTTTATCGTTTTGCTTGACTGTGATTTTGAATTCGATCCGGTTTTGAACTAACGCAAGATTAGCAACAGTAATCGAGGTGACGTGAAATCATTAGCAGAGGTTCACTATAGCTTAATTATCTGGGCGTCACAGTTAGCCAAGCTCTCATAGTCTGGTATTACACCGGGATCATGAGAGTGACCCGTCCAAAGATGGTGTCCCTGATCTGAACCAACTGCATGCCTAGCTAGACCACGAGACTCAGTATTCGAGTTTCTAGACTCATGAACGAAATTACATGAAAGTGTGTTGAACATAATTCCCAGACCGGTTTTCTTCCATTTTTTGATGATCCTAGGCCGGTTTGGTAATAGTGGTGACCGGTGACGGACAAGCAATTTCGCGCTATTCTCTAGGTCGCCTGGGCCACACTTCATTCGAATTCAAAAGGGGAAAAAGTGAGTGGATACCTTTGCTTTCCATTTTTTGATGATCCTAGGCCGGTTTGGTAATAGTGGTGACCGGTGACGGACAAGCAATTTCACGCTATTCTCTAGGTTGCCTGGGCCACACTTCATTCGAATTCAAAAGGGGAAAAAGTGAGTGGATACCTTTGCT
>NC_057812.1:12695505-12698624 GCF_018294505.1 Triticum aestivum | reverse complement strand
AAAAAGTGAGTGGATACGTTTGCTTTCCATTTTTTGATGATCCTAGGCCGGTTTGGTAATAGTGGTGACCGATGACGGACAAGCAATTTCGCGCTATTCACTAGGTCGCCTAGGCCACACTTCATTCGAATTCAAAAGGAGAAAAGAGTGAGTGGATACGTTTGCTTTCCATTTTTTGATGATCCTAGGCCGGTTTGGTAATAGTGGTGACTGGTGACGGACAAGCAATTTCACGCTATTCTCTAGGTCGCCTAGGCCACACTTCATTCGAATTCAAAAGGGGAAAAAAGTGAGTGGATACGTTTGCTTGTTCTGGCACTCATGTTTTTTATAGGGAAGTTTTGGGGCTCACGTAAAATGAACGGATGGGCCGGGCCGCCAGTTTCTGCCTACCAACCAACAAGCAATATTTTGTCAGTGCCTTAAGCACCCCTTACAGTTCATTTTGCAACTTGGCGCACATCCCCTTCCACTCTGGACCGGCCTATATTTACTTCTTTGGTTTCTTCATTTAAATCCTCAGGTCGGCCTATTTGAATTCGAAAGGAGGAAAAAAGTGAGTGGATATATGTGCTTGTTTTGGCGCTCAGGTTTTTCATAGGGAAGTTTTGGGGCTCATGTAAAATCAACAGATGGGCGGGCCACCAGTTTCTACTTGCCAACCAACAAGCGATATTTTGTCACGGCCTTGAGCGCCCCTTACAGCTCACTTTGCAACCTGGCGCACACCCCCTTCCACTCCGTGCCGACCCATTTTTACTTTTTTTTCTTCATTTAAATCCTCAAAAAGGTGTGCACAACGTGATTCAAACCACGATGCTCCTGTTTTAACACCGAACGCACTAGCCGAGTCGCCCACCACACACAGTATGCTAGATTCCTTTATTATTATTAAAATGCAACCCATAAAAATGCAGCTGTTTTCCTAATTTTTTCCTTTCCTTTATTATAATTATTTTTATTTTCTTAAATGCGTGAACTTTTCAAATTTGTGATTTTTTTTTCAAAACCAATGCAAATTTTCTTCAAAATCTATGAATTTTTTCAAAAGTGATGAAGTTCATTTGAAATTTGTGAGCCTTTTTTTTAAATCAACAAACTTTTTTTGAATTTGTGAAATTTTTTCAAACCAATGAAATTTTTAAGATTGATGGATTTTTACAAAAAGTGATGAACTTTTGTTTTCAAAATGGATAAACAATTGTTTTTTCAAAATTCATAATTTTTTTAAATTGAACCTTTTCCAATTAGCTAACTTTTTAAAAATAAGTGTTTTTTGAATACATGAATTTTTTAATAATTAGTGAACTTTTTTGAATATGGCACCTTTTTTGCATGTTCATGAACTTTTTATGAAATCTATGAAGTGTAAAAATTTGTTTATTTTTTCTTAAAGAAAATCACGTATGAGCGGCTATAGTTATTCTTAAACAATTAGTGCTTCCCTCAGTGACTTTCAATGGGATGCTACAGTGGTTATCCAAACACCTGCAGGAATGTAAGGCATGATTTTGATTCCACGCGGCAGCTTCTTATTTTGGTGTTTTTTCACGATGTAATATATTCCTTGCGCTGGGCCTTCATGGGCACGCCCACTAGGCGTTGCAGTGGGCACCAGTAGAATATAAGCTGCCTGCGGAAATATCGTTGCGACTAAATCTCGCTTCTCGCCTAGTTTTCCTCCACTTGCAGCTACTGGGCCGGGCAATTGTCGTCTTTCTTTCCAGCTGTTTGATCGTTCGAGACGCTCGGTCGTGCTCGCTGACCAGTTTTGTTTCGCGCGTAGGCCACTAGTTTTTTTTGAGCATCAGGCCACTAGTTGGGGACCTAGTGCATACCCCCCACACCCCGGGCCGTTTCCCACCATGTATAAATTGAGAACGCCCAACTAGCTCGCTTCCGGTTTTGGGAAGTTTCTATAACCTTCACAAACCAAGTTTTTGGGGGTATTTTACCTTTGGTAATTTACTTATTTATTCATTTTCTTTCTTGCCTTTCTAATTTATTTTTCTGTTCTTTTTCTTCATGTTTTTCTATTTTATTTTTTATTTTTATTTATTTTTCCAAATTTTATTTTTTCTTTAACATAATTTAATGTACATTTTTGAATTCCTGAAAATAGTTTTTGAAATTGTGGACATTTTCAGGAATCCTGAACATTTATTGAATTCATGAACATATCTATGAAATTTTGAATGTTCTTGAAACTCTTCAAAATTTGTAGAAATTGGTGACCATTTTTTTAGGTGACGATCATCTTTTGGAATTTGGGAATTTTTCAGAAATTCATGTACATTTGTTTTACAAAACATTTTTTTGGAAATGCATGACATTTTTAAATGCATTATTATTTTTCATTTCTTGAACTCTTTGGGTAATTCATAAACATTTTTTTAATTTTGTGATTGTTTAAAAATAAATTGTGACCATTTTTTTGAATTTGTAAACATTCGTTCAAATTCATGAATATTTTTTTAGTACACCAAAAAGAGAAAGAGGATGTACCCATTTCTATTTATCCATTCTCATAGAAAGTACCAATTTTTTATATTTATAACTATGAGCATTTTTTGATTTTGAACGTTTCATTTCAAAATCATGAATTTTTGAATATGTGAAGATAGTATGCGTTGGCTGGTTAACCGGCATGTCGGGCTCTAAATAGGAGGTCCCCTACACGCCCGCTTCTTCCATTTTTCTCCTGTTTTTCTTTTCTTTTCGGGTTTCTCTGTTTCTTCATTGCTTTTATCTAGTTTCCTTTTTTTATCAGTTTTCATCATTTCTTTCATGAGTTTAAGTAGTTTATTCTTTTGTTTCTTTTTTCTTGGTCAGTTTTCACCATTTTTTTTGCCTTTTCTTTCTTTCTTGGTGTTCATCAGTTTTCCTTATTTCTTTCTTAGTTTTCACTGTTTTCATTTTTTTGAATTGGTTTTTGTTTTATTTTCTTGTTTTCTTTCTCTATTTTATTGGGTTTAATTGGTTTTAATCAGTTTATTTCTTGTTCAACACATGTCAACTTTTTTCGTTACACATTCAACATTTTTTCTATACATCTGAAACACATTTTATGCACACATTTAACTTTTTTATATACATGACTAACATCTTGCTAAACTTAT
>NC_057812.1:12693777-12694899 GCF_018294505.1 Triticum aestivum | reverse complement strand
ATTTTGTATACATGACAAACAATTTTTATGTACACAGCTAACAATTTTAAATGGTTTATTAACATTTTTTAACATATCATTAAAATTTATCAACTGCTTGATGATTGTTTTTATATACATGATCAACTTTTTTCATTGACATTGCATATTTTTTGTATAAGTTTTTCATACACATAAGAAATATTTTTCCTATACAAACTTCACAATTTTCAGATTCTTTATTTACATCTTATGATAGTTTGATGCAAAGTGTATATTTATAATATTTGGAAGTATAAACTAAATTAAAAATGCATAAAAACAAAAAACATGAAAAAAATGAGGTTCTGTCCTATGGCCTCCTACGCAGTGCCTTCCCATTTGGACAGATGCCTGATGGGAGTGCATGCTAGGTCTCGCTGTGTAACGCCCCGAGACCGATGTGCCAGGTGTCCTTCAGTTATTCGCTATTGTTGCCTTGTCATTGCTTGCGTGTCATGCATGTCATATCATGTCATCATATGCATTTCTTTTGCATACGTGTTCGTCTCATGCATTCGAGCATTTTCTCCGTTGTCCGTTTTGCATTCCGGCGCTCCTATGCCCTCCGGTGTCCCTTTCTACCTCCTTTCGTGTGTGGGTGTTAAACGTTTTCGGATTGGACCGAGACTTGTCATGCGGCCTTGGTTTACTACCGGTAGACAGCGTGTCAAGTTTTGTGCCATTTGGACTTCGTTTGATACTCCAACGGTTAACCGAGGGACCGAAAATGCCTCGTGTGTGTTGCAGCCCAACACCTCTCCAAATTGGCCCAAAACCCACCAAAAACCCCTCCATCACCTAGAGCGTTCAATCACGATCGCGTGGCCGCAAACCGTGCTCAATTTGGCGCCTCCTAGCTCTTCCTACCTATAAAAAGGCATCCACTCTCGAAATTCCGGATCAAATCCACCCTAGACCTAGACCTCTTCCCCTCCGCGCGGCCGGACACGTCCGACCGCCGCCGGACACACTGCTGCAGCCAACCAGGGGCTGCCACATCACCCCGCCGCCGTCTTCTCTCTCCTCCGCGCCCGCGCGGCCCGCCTGAGCCCGATCCGGGCCCTTCCCGGCCCGAGGCCCGCCGCCTGCCTCATCGCGCCC
>NC_057812.1:12685760-12693318 GCF_018294505.1 Triticum aestivum | reverse complement strand
GAGCCTCCGCTCCGGTCGCCGCCCACCATCTCCGACCGCGCTGCCATCGCCGCGCCGGTGCCGCCACCTTGCCGTCCTTCTTCCCCGCCAAGTCCGGTGATCCCCTTCAAGTCCGGCGCCTCCTCGAAGCTCCGTCCGGCGAACCTCGGGATCCACGCCCGCCAGATATGAGATTCAGAAATCTCAGTTGACTTTTATCCCCAAACCCTAATTTTTTTGCATACTTTGGCATGTCATAACTTCCTCATCGTAGCTCCTATTTGTGCGTGTAGCATATCAAAATGTTCGCCTCGACGAGTACATCATTTCATGTCATTGCATCATTTTCATTTGAGCTCATCTTGATGCCCGAAATGCTATTGGAAGAGGGCTATGTGATGATTATTTCAGATCTGTTTCAGCAAATGGCCTTTTGTCATTTTTGCCATGATTAATGTGTGCATGCTATGATCCAGAGCTCTACATGTGTTTTGTAGAATGCCACGTTATCTTTACAGAGGTGTATGCCATGTATTTTTGTGATCTTTGTGGTGAGTAGCACAAGCATGCAAAGTATCTTACTCAATGATGTTGATTTCGGGGACTTAGAATTTCACTAAGTCCTTGTCCTGTTGTTGTTTTTATGCCATATGTTCATGTTGTTTCCTAGTGATCTGTGCCTCTTTTTAGGATTATCAGTAAGGATGTTTTGTAGATAATGTTATGCACTATCCATCTATGTCTTTGTTTGCAATTATGGAGCAACCTAGCTTGAGTAGATCAAGCTCTACTTTTGCAATAAAATGTTCCTGGCAGATTGCTAACATGTTTAGCACTTTTGCCGAGCTTGTTGTAGTTGATCCGTGCATGCTATGTTGTTGTTCTTGCCATGTCTAGCTTCTATGCCATGTATATTTGCTGGGTGTATGCTTAGTTTTTCATGCAATTCCTCGTAGTGAGTGCATCGAGCTCGTAAACATGCCTACTTGTTAATCTGTTTTGCATGCTCCAGTTTTTCACTAAGTCTGAATCTGTTTATATTTTTGCTATGTTCACATGCTTGTAATTGTATTTTCTGACCCCTTTTGGCTCATGATCACTAAGGGACTTTTGTTATATGCTTTGAGTAGCTTAATGCCATGCCTTGCTTTGCCATGATATGTTCCTGCAGCATGTAGTTTTCATGCTCTAAACATTGCTTCCTGATGATAAATTCCTTATTTGTTGTTATTTCACCAAGTCTGAAACCTGATATCTTTTCCACTTTTGCCATGCTTGTTTGAACCTGTTAATGGATGAATTAGCCGTAGCTAAGTGTTCATCTTTTCAACCTGTTAGTGGATCCCTGCCATTTATTTTGTTGCCATGTTTGAGTGCAGTAGTTTATTTATCTTAATGCATTTAGTAGGCTACTTGTTGTTTATCACAGACCGGTGCCATATTTGTTTTGCTTGTCATTTCCAAACCGTGCATCCGATTTCGGTGATCTTTATATCGGTTTCAACTGAAATCACCTCACCTTTCCAGTGACACTCTTGGATTTCCAAGTTGAGGCCAGGTTCTATCATTCATTTCCAAATCATGCATATGCACCGCATACCACATCCCGCATATCATGGTTCATGTGTGGTTTGTTTACTATGTTGTGTGTTTCTTTCCGGTGTTGCTTCTTCGGGTTGGTTCCGATAACGTCGCGTTTGTGAGGACCCGTTCGACTACGTCCGTTTGTCTTCTTCATGGGCTCGTTCTTCTTCCTTGCGGGATTTCAGGCAAGATGGCCATACCCTCGAAATCACTTCTATCTTTGCTTGCTAGTTGCTCGCTCTTTTGCTATGCCTATGTTGCGATACCTACCACTTGCTTATCATGCCTCCCATATGGTTAAGCCAAGCCTCTAACCCACCTTGTCCTAGCAAACCGTGGCTTGGCTATGTTACCGCTTTGCTCAGCCCCTCTTATAGCGTTGTTAGTTGCAGGTGAAGATTGGAGTTTGTTCCATGTTGGAACATGGATATTTTGTTGGGATATCACAATATCTCTTATTTAATTAATGCATCTATATACTTGGTAAAGGGTGGAAGGCTCGGCCTTATGCCTGGTGTTTTGTTCCACTCTTGCCGCCCTAGTTTCCGTCATATCGGTGTTATGTTCCCGGATTTTGCGTTCCTTACACGGTTGGGTTATAATGGGAACCCCTTGACAGTTCGCCTTGAATAAAACTCCTCCAGCAATGCCCAACATTGGTTTTACCATTCGCCACCTAGCATCTTTTCCCTTGGGAGTCGCGCTCCTGAGAGTCATCATTATTTTAACCCCCTGGGCCAGTCCTCCTCTGAGTGTTGGCCCAAACTAGAGCCCTGTGCAGCGCCCCCTCGAGGAAACTTGAGGTTTGGTTTTAGTTGTATGGAGCGCTCATCTGAGTGTGCCCTGAGAACGAGATATATGCAGCTCCTATCGGGATTTGTCGGCACATTCGGGCGGTGTTGCTGGACTTGTTTTACCATTGTCGAGGATGTCTTGTAACCGGTATGCCGAGTCTGATCGGATTGTCTTGGGAGAAGGAATATCCTTCGTTGGCCGTGAGAGCTTGTGATGGGCTAAGTTGGGACACCCCTGCAGGGTTTGAACTTTCGAAAGCCGTGCCCGCGGTTATGGGCAGATGGGAATTTGTTAATGTCCGGTTGTAGAAAACCTAAAGTTTATCTTAATTAAAATGCACCAACCGCGTGTGTAACCGTGATGGTCTCTTCTCGGCGGAGTCCGGGAAGTGAACACGGTGTTGGAGTTATGTTTGACGTAGGTTGTTTTAGGATCACTTCTTGATCATAGTTGTTCAACCGTGGTTTTGCCTTCGCTTCTCGCTCTCATTTGCATATGTTAGCCACCATATATGCTAGTCGCTTGCTGCAGCTCCACCTCATACTTTTACCCTTCCTATAAGCTTAAATAGTCTTGATCGCGAGGGTGTGAGATTGCTGAGTCCTCGTGACTCACAGATTCTTCCAAAACCAGTTTGCAGGTGCCGATGATACCGTACAGGTGATGCAACCGAGCTCAAGGAGGAGCTCGTTGAAGATCTTGTCCTTTGTGTTGTTTCGTTCTAGTTGATCAGTAGTGGAGCCCAGTTGGGGTCGATCGGGGATCTGTGTAGCATTTGGGGTAGTCTTCTTTTATTTTGGTTCCGTAGTCGGACCTTGATTGTATTTCGATGATGTAATGCTTTATTAATGTAAATGTGTGAAGTGGCGATTGTAAGCCAACTATGTATCTCTTTCCCTTATGTATTATATGGGTTGTGTGAAGATTACCTCACATGCGACATTGCTTTCAATGCGGTTATGCCTCTAAGTCGTGCTTCGACACGTGGGAGATATAGCCGCATCGAGGGCGTTACAAGTTGGTATCAAAGCCTTCCCCGACCTCAGGATCCCTCCCTTCTTGATTGAATCGCTGGCGTTGTTGAGTCTAGAAAAATGTTTTGAGTCATTTAGGATTATATATATCGAAGAGTTAGGAATTATTTTTACTCCTCAGTCCCTTCGGTGCTCTGGTGAGGCATCCTGACGTAGAGTTTTGACTCTTCTCTTTTCAAGTTTCACTCAATTTTTTTTAGGATCACGCGGGTATCTTGGAATCGTTCCGATGGTTTTGTGACGAGAACATTGTTCTTGGTGCCTCCTGACATTTAGGGGTTGTGGCAGTGTCCCGGGGAGTTGAGCTCCGAGGTGTTGTCGTCATAATTTTATCGTTGCAATTCTGGAATACCTGAGCTCGCCGACATCGAAAATCTCTTTTATGCAGTTGTTGGTGAGATAACCTCGACGCCACCCAGTACTGGGGAGGGTGTTCGGGAGTATTGCCATAACTCGTATAACGGATGCTTTTCGAAGGTTGAGGTAAACGATTTCCGAAGGTTTCTTGGTTATGTCTTGAAGAATGGATACAGCTGGATGTAGGATTTGCTAGCTTTGGGTGAGATATTATGCTTCCCCTGTATCCCCAACACCTGATTGCATAACTAGAAAATTTCGGGAGTTTATAAGTGGGAATTCAAGTAGCTCTTAGGATATCTTTCCGATAGATGTATGATATGAAATTGGGGTTCGACGTCTAGTGATCCGCCTATCCACGATTGGTTTTACAATGGTCTCGTTGTGTCTTAAAGAGTCCTTGGCTATGCCGACTCGGGGACGCTTCGTATGTTATGTGCACTGCCTTGTACATGATGGTGCTGTACGATCAAGCCCGTGTAGGCCCCACCACGAAAACTTCGGACGAAATCTCTATCATATGTTTGTTCCGGCTTATTCTGCAAGCCAATCCATTGTTTTGTTTTGATTGTGGTATTCGAGTTGCTTCAAAGTCAAATGTTGATTCCATACCTTGCCTAAGCGGTGTTCTCATACTCCTATGCGAATACTAAGCCCTCTCGATCTTCGAGATTATCATGTCAATCCTTTTTCAACCGGCGTGTTCCTTTTCAAGTGGATCCGATCACTTCAACATTCGCAAGATCAATTATCAGTTCTTCACAACGGTGTTTGTTTCATTCGTCCCAAGCCGCCTTTATTTTCCCGCCCTCCCACCCTTTTTCCTCAAGGAGTCAGATGTCTTAATCAAGCATCCATCTTATGGATGTGTAGTCTCTCCATTCTTTTCCTTCAATGTTCTTATCCGGTGATTCTCATGAAGATACTAACGGAGCCTCAAGTTCATCATTTTCCTTCTCTTTCTTCTCCGGTGGAACCAATTCAATCTTTCGGTGTTGATCATATTCTTTTCCGTATTTCAATGCTTTCTCATGCCGGTGCAATTCTCAATCATTCACCTCTCGCTATTCTATTGTCCCGGAGTGCTCAAGATATCTCAGAAGGCTCGTCTTTTCATTCAAGGTCAGTTCAATCTATTTCGAGGTTGTTATCTCATTCAAGCCATTTAACTCAACCGGTGCATTCTCTCTTTTAAATCGTTCAACGGTGTTTCTTTTGAGTGGGCCCTAACCCATAGGTCTTTTTCCAGGATCTTACCTGACTCTTCTTATTCTCCCGGAGTTATTCTCAAATTCATTTCAAAGTTTGACATAAGAATGAGTTATCATCATTCAAATGCCCTTCTCCAAGATCTTTCTAACTCTTTTCATCGTTGGCTCAATCTCTTCGCTTTTGATTCTTCCGGAGTGCCTAAACGATTCATGGTGGTGTTTCTCATCGTCATTCTCTATATTTGAAGACCGAAGAAGAGTTTCTTTTAAATCTTGCCCCATTCTCTGCCATCCTCTCATAATTGTTTTTGATTGTGAGAATTCTGTTTACCCATCCGGCGCAATTCAGAAGTCTTTACAGTTTGATTCTCCGAAGGCCATCATTTCGGTTTATTCATTCCGGCTGTCAGCTATCATTCTCCAAATCTTACCTGTGCATCATTCAAGTATATTCTCTAATCAGTTCATGATCTCTTCGCTCTCTTGTATCTAAATTCTCTCAAGCATCTTCATTCACTTGCTAATTCTTACCCGGTGATTCATCCTTTTTCACTTCGTTCATTTTCAATTCTTACGGTGGTTCATTCAAGATTTCTTTTCCTTCGTTATCATATCAATTATATTCGTTGTCCCAATCCTACCGGTGGTTCGTTGAAGACCTTCCCAAGTTGCGCAATATCTATCTTAATCCTTTCTACGAGAATAAGCATAATGTAATTCTTATTCTTGTTTTCATCCAAGTGATTAATTCCTTATTCTGGAGGTCCATCAAATTCTCGGTTTCACTTGTTTCATCTTTTCTTTTCCGGAGTTCCAAGCTCTCGCAAATTATATCATCACGGAGATACATCTAAATCATTACGAGGTTTCACCTTCTGTTTTCAACTTCTCTATCTTTTTGTTATCCTTTTGTTTACTGGAGTTATTCATGGAGGCTCTACATGTTGGTTCATCAAGGATGTATTTCCTTTTTGAAGTGTTCATCAACATTCTTTTCAGAGGAGCTCAAATGTTCTTCATCTTGCTATCCGGAGTACAATTCTTTCTAACGTATCATTGGAGGAGGTATTATGTCATTCTTGATAATTTGAGTTCATGTTTCATGATTCACATGTTGTTAAGAATGAGGTATTTTAAATCCATCAATATCGTCATCAGAGTTATCTTGGGTTATATTTCACCTAAAGTCTTGCCTAAGGATTGTTGCTATTTATGGTGCTTATATATGACCCAATTTCTTCATTTATCCTTCCGGTGATATAAGTGTCTCATCTCCTTATTGATATCAATCCAATCTATCGTTTCCATTACTGGCAGAATTTCACCTCATAATTTCGAGATGTTTTCCATAAGCCCACTTCAAGCCTATCTTTTCGTTGTTGGGTTTCCAACAACTCCGTTCGACCTTTATACTAAAGATGCCTTTTCAAACTCTTTTGTGTCAGAAGTTGGCATTTTCTTCTCCATTCTCCTATTTCAATTATCTATCTTCTATTCTTTTGTTCCGGAGGCATTGTCATGTTGCTCTTTTCAACCCATCATCTCGTTTTGTCAAAGATCATGTTCTTTTCATGCCTATCCATTTATTCGGAGTGTTGTGCCTTTTGCTCAAGGTCTTTTCATCATATCAAGTCTTGCATCTCTTTTCAATAGGAGTGCTACCCGAATTTGTTCTTCCTTGTTCCTCTTTTCTAACGGAGTGTTTTCTACTTCGTTCATCTCCGTTGCATTCTTTCTTTCAATTTGTTCAACCTCTCAAGGTTATTTGGTTTCACTCATTGGTCAGAGAAGCAACTTAGTTTTACCTCTTCTCCTTTCTCTTCCGTTTTCCCTCCGGTGCCATTCAAGATCTCGGGACGAGATCCTCTCGTAGTGGTGGAGTGTTGTAACGCCCCGAGACCGATGTGCCAGGTGTCCTCCAGTTATTCGCTATTGTTGCCTTGTCATTGCTTGTGTGTCATGCATGTCATATCATGTCATCATGTGCATTTCATTTGCATACGTGTTCATCTCATGCATCCGAGCATTTTCCACGTTGTCCGTTTTGCATTCCGGCGCTCCTATGCCCTCCGGTGTCCCTTTCTACCTCTTTTTGTGTGCGGGTGTTAAACGTTTTTAGATTGGACCGAGACTTGTCATGCGGCCTTGGTTTACTACCGGTAGACTGCCTGTCAAGTTTCGTGCCATTTAGACTTCGTTTGATACTCCAACGGTTAACCGAGGGACCAAAAAGGCCTCGTGTGTGTTGTAGCCCAACACCTCTCCAAACTGGCCCAAAACCCACCAAAAACCCCTCCATCACCTAGAGCGTTCAATCACGATCGCGTGGCCGCAAACCGTGCTCAATTTGGAGCCTCCTAGCTCCTCCTACCTATAAAAAGGCACCCCCTCTCAAAATTCTGGATCAAATCCACCATAGACCTAGACCTCTTCCCCTCCGCGCGGCCGAACACGTCCGACCGCCGCCGGACACACCGCCGCAGCCAATCAGGGGCTGCCACATCACCCCGCCGCCGTCTTCTCTCTCCTCCGCGCCCGCGCGGCCCGCCGGAGCCCGATCTGGGCCCTCCCCGGCCCGAGGCGCGCCGCCCGCCTCAT
>NC_057812.1:12667744-12685296 GCF_018294505.1 Triticum aestivum | reverse complement strand
CGCTCCGGCCGCCGCCCGCCATCTCCGACCGCGCTACCATCGCCGCGCCGGCGCCGCCACCTCGCCAACCTCGCCGCCCTTCTTCCCCGCCAAGTCCGGCGATCCCCGTCATGTCCGGCGCCTCCTCGAAGCTCCGTCCGGCGAACCTCGGGATCCGCGCCCGCCAGATCTGAGATCCAGAAATCTCGGTTGACTTTTATCCCCGTACCCTATTTTTTTTGCATAATTTGGCATGCCATAACTTCCTCATCGTAACTCCGATTCGTGCCTGTAGCATATCAAAATGTTTGCCTCGACGTGTACATCATTTCATCTCATTGCATCATTTTAGTTTGAGCTCATCTTGATGCCCGAAATGCTGTTGGAAGAGGGCTATGTGATGATTATTTCAGATCTATTTCAGCAAATGGCATTTTGTCATTTTTGCCATGATTAATGTGTGCATGCTATGATCCTGAGCTCTACATGTGTTTTGTAGAATGCCACGTTATCTTTACAGGGGTGTATGCCATGTATTTTTGTGATCTTTGTGGTGACTAGCACAAGCATGCAAAGTAGCTTACTCAATGATGCTGATTTCACGGACTTAGAATTTCACTCAATCCTTGTCATGTTATTGTTTTTATGCCATATGTTCATGTTGTTTCCTAGTGATCCGGACCTCTTTTGAGGATGATCAGTAAGGATGTTTTGTAGATAATGTTGTGCTCTATCCATCCATGTCTTTGTTTGCAATTATTGAGCACCCTAGCTTGAGTCAATCGAGCTCTACATTTGCTATAAAAGGTTCCTGGCAGATTGCTAACATGTTTAGCACTTTTGCCGAGCTTGTTGTAGTTGATCCGTGCATGCTATGTTGTTGTTCTTGCCATGTCTAGCTTCTATGACACGTCTATTTGCTGGGTGTATGCTTAGTTTGTCATGCAATGCCTCATAGTGAGTGCATCGAGCTCATAAACATGCCTACTTGTTAATCTATTTTGCATGCTTCAGTTTTTCACTAAGTCTGAATCTATTTATGTTTTTGCTATGTTCACATACTTGTAATTGTATTTTCTGACACCTTTTGGCTCATGGTCACTAAAGAACTTTTGTTATATGCTTTGAGTAGATTCATGCCTTGCCTTGCTTTGCCATGATATGTTCCTGTAGCATGTAGTTTCATGCTCTAAACATTGTTTCCTGATGATAAATTTCTGATTTGTTGTTATTTCACTAAGTCTGAAACCTGTTATCTTTTGCACTTTTGTCATGCTTGTTTGAACCTGTTAATGGATGAATTAGCCATAACTCAGTGTTCATCTTTTGTCAAGCATCATGAGTGGATCCCTGCCATGTATTTTGTTGCCATGTTTGAGTGCAGTAGTTTATTTACCTTAATGCATTTAGTAGGCTACTTGCTGTTTATCGCAGACCGGTGCCATATTTGTTTTGCTTGTCATTTCCAAACCGTGCATCCGATTCCGGTGATCTTTATATCGATTTCAACCGAAATTACCTCACCTTTCCAGTGGCACTCTTGGATTTCCATGTTGACGCCAGGTTCTATCATTCCTTTCCAAATCATGCATATGCACCGCATACCACATCCCGCATATCATGCCATGTTCATTTGTGGTTTGTTTACTATCTTGTGTGTTTCTTTCCGGTGTTGCTTCTTCGGGTTGGTTCCGATAACGTCGTGTTTGTGAGGACCCATTCGACTACGTCCGTTTGTCTTTTTCATGGACTCGTTCTTCTTCCTCGCGGGATTTCAGGCAAGATGACCATACCCTCGAAATCACTTCTATCTTTGCTTGCTAGTTGCTCGCTCTTTTGCTATGCCTATGCTGCGATACCTACCACTTGCTTATCATGCCTCCCATATGGTTAAGCCAAGCCTCTAACCCACCTTGTCCTAGCAAACCGTTGCTTGGCTATGTTACCGCTTTGCTCAGCCCCTCTTATAGCATTGTTAGTTGTAGGTGAAGATTGGAGTTTGTTCCATGTTGGAACATGGATATTTTCTTGGGATATCACAATATCTCTTATTTAATTAATGCATCTATATACTTGGTAAAGGGTGGAAGGCTCGATCTTATGCCTGGTGTTTTGTTCCACTCTTGCCGCCCTAGTTTTCATCATATCGGTGTTATGTTCCCGGATTTTGCGTTCCTTACACAGTTGGGTTATAATGGGAACCCCTTGACAGTTTGCCTTGAATAAAACTCCTCCAGCAATGCCCAATATTGGTTTTACCATTCGCCACCTAGCCTCTTTTCCCTTGGGAGTCGCGCTCCCGAGGGTCATCATTATTTTAACCCCCCGGGCCAGTGCTCCCCTGAGTGTTGGTCCAAACTAGAGCCCTGTGCAGCGCCCCCTCGGGGAAACTCGAGGTTTGGTTTTAGTTGTATGGAGCGCTCATCTGAGTGTGCCCTAAGAACGAGATATGTGCAGCTCCTATCGGGATTTGTCGGCACATTCGGACGGTGTTGGTGGACTTGTTTTACCATTGTCGAGGATGTCTTGTAACCGGGATGCCGAGTCTGATCGGATTGTCTTGGGAGAAGGAATATCCTTCGTTGACCGTGAGAGCTTGTGATGGGCTAAGTTGGGACACCCCTGCAGGGTTTGAACTTTTGGAAGCCGTGCCCGCGGTTATGGGCAGATGGGAATTTGTTAATGTCCGGTTGTAGAAAACCTAAAGTTTATCTTAATTAAAATGCACCAACCGCGTGTGTAACCGTGATGGTCTTTTCTCGGCGGAGTCCGGGAAGTGAACACGGTGTTGGAGTTATGTTTGACGTAGGTTGTTTTAGGATCACTTCTTGATCATAGTTGTTCGACCGTGCTTTTGCCTTCTCTTCTCGCTCTCATTTTCATATGTTAGCCACCATATATGCTAGTCGCTTGCTGCAGCTCCACCTCATACTTTTACCCTTCCTATAAGCTTAAATAGTCTTGATCGCGAGGGTGTGAGATTGCTGAGTCCCCGTGACTCACGTATACTTTCAAAACCAGTTTGCAGGTGCGGATGATACCGTACAGGTGACGCAACCGAGCTCAAGGTGGAGCTCGTTGAAGATCTTATCATTTGTGTTGTTCATTCTAGTTGATCAGTAGTGGAGCCCAGTTGGGGTCGATCGGGGATCTGTGTAGCATTTGGGGCAGTCTTCTTTTATTTTGGTTCCGTAGTCGGACCTTGATTGTATCTGGATGATGTAATGCTTTATCCATGTAATTGTGTGAAGTGGCGATTGTAAGCCAACTATGTATCTCTTTCCCTTATGTATGACATGGGTTGTGTGAAGATTACCTCACTTGCGACATTGCTTTCAATGCGATTATGCCTCTAAGTCATGCTTCGACACGTGGGAGATATAGCCGCATCGAGAGCGTTACACGCTGTGGGCGAGACATAATGCTGCCCATGAAATATGTTGACCAGGATGAGAAATAAACCACTAGAGCGACCCAGAAAACCTGGTTCAATGAAAAGCCCATCTTAGGCGAGAAGTCCTTTTCTGAGCCCGGGCTCATCTGCACCCGTGTTGAATAACAAATTCAAAACAAATACTAGAAAAATTTAAAAAATTCCAAATTTTTTCCCATGGTAGACAATTTGATGCGTGAGGTCCGTCCTAATTTTCAAATCCTTTGGACAACTGAGCAACTCTCAGAAAAAAAACAAATTCAGGTTCTGTAAAACAGTTTACTATTCATGTACTGTTTTGATCCAATTTGTCTTTTTTGCTGAGAGCTACTCAGATGCCTAAATGAGCTAAAATTTGGAGCGAACCTCACGCAATAAATTGTCTATCATGGGAAAAAAGTTTGGAATTTTTTGAATTTGTCTTGTATTGTTTTTTATTTTCTTTTGGACCGGGTGCAGATGAGCCTGGGCACCGAATTGCTGCACTCATCTTAGGCCTTCTTTGATTTGGATGAATCTTATTGAAATTCCGTAGGATGTGATTTCTATAGAAAAAATAATCCTTTAAAGCCCTTCGGTTTGTAGGAATATTATACAAAGGAATTCTATTTATGCACCATGTTTCATAGGGAATAAACATTAGCCCAGAGTCAATGGATTTTCTTTTTCTTATATTGTGAATCAAAGGACATCTCCTGTCCTATTTCTATCCTTAGGATATGAGATACGTGTCATCTTATTTTCTATGACTTTTCTATTTCTATTAGTTTCTTATATCTTATAAACCAAAGGAGGCCATATCTTTGGTGCACAGGAACCAAACTGTTCTCTACGAAATTCTTACATCTTCTATTCTTCTTGCAGAGTGTTTCCTGTGAAATACCATCAGCAATTTTTTTAACTAGACACTATAGCACTACAGATCCAGGATCAGACTGTATATATCAACACTCTCCGGTACAAAATACCACTGGGAAAAATAGTTTATCTTGAGCATAGACTACTCATAGCGGAAACAGGACCAAGCCACGGTGATCTGCATACTACAAGACCCAACCTGAATCTCCTGGAGGTTCACGCCTTGTCTCTTTGGTTTGAAAACCGCCTCGCCCCTCTGGATGAAGCCCCGTTCCTCGTCAACCGGACATGCCACCACGGAAACCTTGAGCATTCCCTCGATGTAGACGGAGACGACGCGGCGCTGGAGCTTGACCACGCCGCCAGAGTCGACGGGCGACTTCCAGGCCATCGTTGCTGACGGTGCCGGCAGTGAACACGCCTGGGAAACCATCCGGCCACGGCCTGCGGGTGATTTTGATGCGGACCGTGGCCTCCACGGAGCGATTAATGTGACTGGATTTTAGTTCAAGTGTGCTGAGCCTGCTGGGGTAAACGCCTGCGAGACATAATCCGGTCCCGTATCCCAGGACCAGATCGCTCAAATCTCTATCCTCGGATCTAGTTCTTGTCGCACCCTTCATCTTGA
Organism: Triticum aestivum; assembly: GCF_018294505.1. Classification (NCBI taxonomy): domain Eukaryota; kingdom Viridiplantae; phylum Streptophyta; class Magnoliopsida; order Poales; family Poaceae; genus Triticum; species Triticum aestivum. The sequence continues at coordinate 12,680,398 of NC_057812.1, read as the reverse complement.
GCGAGACCTCGATGTATGAAAGGTCCCTCGACACGGCAATGGCGCGACTAGGGCCCGTGTCAATGCTAGGTACGGATCCTGCATGGGAATGGCAATTATTCATGTAAATATTAATATTAAGAGCATCTTCAACAGCAGAGCAAAAAATGAAACTGATTGGTAAAACCTGAAATTATGATACTTGGGGCCAAAAACAGCAAATCTAAAACTACGCGGCGACCAATTGTTCTAGAATGTATGTATGTACGAACCTCTTGAGTGATGATTTGACAGTCACCCCTCCGGCGGTGGAAAAGAATGTTGCGCTTGTGATCCAATACATCTCGTGCCGCGATGATGCCATACACCTGCAGCGGCCATCGCAAGCAATCATCGATTGCGGCAACCTTCACAGAGGTGATCTGCAGGGTAGCCATGGCCTTGGGGCTATCTTGGGGAGCGGGGTGCGTGTACCGCATGGCGGGGATCGACGCTGCGTTCATCGGATGTTGTGCATCAATTAAGTATGAAAACAAACGAGCAATTAACTGGTCAAATATATGTATGTATGCTGATATATATATATATATCTTACTGGTTTCATGGAAGGTGACGCCGGGGCGGGCGACGAGCTTGTTCCAGTAGCGTCGGAACTGGGCGGCGAAGAGCTCCTCCTCGCACTGCGCCCACTCCGCTTCGGCGTCCTCCTGCCGGCACACCTCGCGGTAGGCTTCTGTTGCCTTCTTGGCTTCCTCGGCCTTCACGTTCGCTATGATGGCGGTTTCTTCAGCTTTCGCCATGGCGGTCCTGGCGGCTTGCATGGACTCCTCGGCCTTCGCCGCGGCCGTCGTGGTGGCCTCCTTGGCCTCCGCTTTGGCTTGCCGGGACTCCTCATCGGGTATTACCATGGCCGCATAAGCATTCTTCGTGGCTTTCTTCATGGCTTCCGCGGCCGTTGCCCTGGCGGCCTTCGCCTTGCGCCTCCTCGCCGTCGCCATGGACGCAGCTTCTTAGCTGTCCGGTTCCTTGGGAGTACGCCGTGTACATATAGATGGTGGCCCGAGTCCGATTCCAGCCCGGTTACATGTACTACGTGACGTGAATCGTGAGTTCGTGACTCGTGTGGTTCTACCTACGTGCTAGGCTCAAACCGTCTCTAAAGTTTTATTTTTGATGAGATGAAACCGTCCCTAGCTAGTGTCTCTTTTCCAAATCTGAGGAGAGCCTGTCCTGCCGTCCAATTCCAGCCCGTCGCCCGGCCGCCACGCGTCCTTGTGGGCCACGTCACGCACCCGCACAGTCTCTTATCAAATCCTATACGACCGGGTTGTACGGACCCGGTCGTGAGACCCACTCCAGAGCTCGCCAACTGTCCGTCCGAATCATAACGCAACATGCGTCTCCTGTTTTCAAATCACCTTCCTTATCTCCTCCAACGCTCCCAAAATCCAGCCGCTGGTCATGCCATTCTCGCCACCGCCTGACGACACGGCGGCGGCAGTGTAGCGGCACGTCGTCCTCGATGTACCACCACGGGCTACCCATCCATCTGCTCCGTCATGCGCGAAGTCAGCCATGGCGACGAACTGCATGAGGTCTTGTGGACGGCGGCCGCACGACACCTCGGAGCTGGCACAACGGCTATCCATCGGGCATCCTGGTGATCGACGCTGCGTAATCGGCCATGGCAACAAACTCCAGCCCATCCATCACGCGATTTATCCCCTTTATTGTCAAGGGCATGGATGTGAAGATCAATGTGTGATGTATAGGTCCAGCAATAAGTTTTGTGGTGGTACTTGTCACTGTAAATTCGATTAGGTGATGCCGTACCTTTGGATCTCTGTACTTTTTTGTAACAGCTTGTGTGGTATCTTTCTCTACTACTTCTTTCAACCATCATGGATAGGTGAGGCCCTGAGGGTTTTCAGTAACAAAAAAGTGAACTGCTGATGTCTGTATTTAGATTGTGTGCATGGTTCAGAACTGAACCATGTATATTGGCATAAGGGTATTGATCTGCCTCAAATCCTTTGTTGGATGGGTGCCACTCTGTCGCTACCATTTACTTGTTGGAACATAAAAATGACTATATCCTTTTGTTCTGTAGCTATATGCTTGCTTTGTTACCTGACAATTGGCCAACATGCATCGTCAAACCTTATGAATTTGTCTCTAACAAACCTGGAATGTTCACGCCAAATTGTTGACAACATATCAGGGAAATTGCAAAGAAAATAGTGGACAACAACAAATGTCACCACTCATTTATCCCAAGAGTATACAGTAGGCCAGATCTTATAGGGAACAAAATTCAGAAGAAAAATAAACATGAACTGCCTTTTTTCAGTTTTTTACAGCACACACCAACAATTTGGCATGGACAGTCCAGAATGACTGTGAAAGTTCATCCGAAATGACTGAATATGTTGCCAATACAACGGTATCATTTAGAGCTCCTGAATGAATAAAAGGTCCAATGAAACTTATGTTTTTCTCAATATAATGGAAAGCAAAAACACACAAATTATATGTTTGAGGATGGGTAAACTATTTTCAGAAATGGACATGTATGTGAGCTTGTTAAATCAGCACATAGGCAATTAGGCATACATGCTTGTAGGTCGTATTCTTGGCAGATGAAGATTCCTTTTTATCACAAGAAAAATGAAAAAAGCATCAACTATCCTACTTGTGTTCCTGATTGTTTGGTCTCGTTGAGTGAAACAAATCTCAGGGACATTTCTACATAGCACTGAATCTTGATCGATACAGACATGCACAGCAACAAACTTTAATTTGGTTCTTGTCTTCCTCTTGCCATCCTCCTGATCAACTTCCTTTTGGTTCTTCCATGCTCTGTCAATGTATAAGATAATAATTTCAGTACAAGCATATCCTGCAGAATAAATGGTTCGAGATTCAATCTGGATTTGCAAACAGGGAAGGGGGAACGTGGCGGGGGCGTGAGGCACCACCGCGCCCGGCACTGTTGGCGGCGAGGCTCCCAGGGGAAAGTGGTGCGGGTGCGCCGTGCCGTCAGGCGGTGGCGAGAATGGCATGACCAGCGGCTGGATTTTGGGGGCGTTGGAGGAGATAAGGAGTGTGATTTGGAAACAGGAGACGCCTGTTGCGTTATGATTCGGACGGACAGTTGGCGAGCGCTGGAGTGGGTCTCACGACCGGGTCCGTACAACCCGGTCGTATAGGATTTTTTGCCTTATCCCTAGCGAGTGGCTCGTTCCATTTTCCCCTACCAGCGATGGAGCAAGATCCCCTTTCTCTCCATCCTCTCCTACCTCCGTCTCGACGCAACATCCATCCACCACTTCGCGATTACCCTCGTCAGAGCAAGCTGCCCCACATCTCCACCATCAGCCCTCGTCTGCGACCTGCAGGCTGCAGCACCCCGCGTCGACCTGCAGTTCCTGGCGCGGCCTTGCTGCTGCCGGTGTTGAGAAGCGCGACGGTGCTGCCGGTGAGCGCCTAGTGCTGCAGAGCATACCGATGCAGCATCGTCGACGCCGCGGGAGCGGCCGGTGTTGCGGGGAGATTCCCGTCCGAGGGAATTCTCACTGAAGCTATTGGGAGCACCCCCAGAGTTGCAATGGAAGTTGCTGGTGCTGCGACGGTGACCCCGGCGACTGGCCGACGGAGGTGCTGAAACTCTGATGATGTTGCGTTGAAGCTGTTGGGAGCGCCGCCGGTGTTGCAATGGAGCAACGCCGGGCCGCTGGAAGCATAGCTGGCGCTGCAATGGAGCTTCGCCGGACGCCGTTTGGTGCTGTGTTCGAGCTTCGCCGGGGCTACAATGCAGCTTCACCGGATGTCGTTGACGCTCCATTGGAGCTATGGTCGCACCGCGCCGTGCTGCAGAGGAGCTGGCACCTCGTTGCGTCGAAGATGGTCTGCTGTCGTGGAGTTGCTGCATCGAACGGCTCCACAGCGCTGATTCGACGGCTAGGCAGGTGGATGATTTCTCTATGAAATCATCTGGCTGATTCGTAGCACGGCCCGTTATATATACTCCCGTCGTCTAATAATGTAAGACGTTTTTTAACACTAGTAGCTGTCAGGGTGGACACGGTTTGGGCCGGTCTGGTCCCTGACCGAGCCAGCGTTTGGACCGGTCGCCGGCGGTCCTGATCGGACCAGACCGGACCGACCAACCTGGCGGTCCTGTTTTTAGGGACCGGACCATCGGCGGCAAAGCCCGGGCCGGACCGAGCGGACCGGCCAACAACCACCGGCGGCGACGTCCATGGGTGCAGCGGCGAGGTGGGTGACGTGCAGGTGCAGTGGAAGTGCGCTGGGCGGTGCGGCTGTTGTTTGATTGATTTTTGATGTAGCCATGAACCAGCACACGATGTATTTCTTGGCAATTTTTCTGTTGCATGCAAGTAATGTTGCGCGTGAATGAGCCCATGATTTTCGCTGTGCGGATCTTGCCCTGATTAGCGGATCAAATCTAACGTGGAGAAGGTCGTCAAATGACGCCATGATTTTTGACTCAATAAAAGAAACGAAGGGATCAATGACGCGTGATTATAGGAAGCCGTCGCTAAATTTAGAGCCTTCCAAAGCAATACTGTACTTGCCTAATCTATATCTATATCTATATCTATATCTATACTACTATTAAAAGAGCAAACATGAATTCGCTTAAAGCCACACAACAAACTGTACGCGGAGTAACCAGGACCCTCCAATCAAATCAAGTTAAACACATCCAACTGTCCATATTTCATCAAAGGTCTGCCAATCGAATAAACGGCTGAGATCAAATGTTCTGCCACGCCGTGGTCTGCCAAGTCCCCGCGGCCCCGCCTGCAACAACCGAATTGAGCCTCGCCGACCCTTCTTTCTCCCCAGATCGAGAAGGACAGATCCGGAGCAACCTCGCGCCGCCCCTCTCCTTGAGCCGCCGCTCCTCCATTCCCCTCCTCGTGTGCCCCCCTCCTTTCACCTGCAAGAATGACCCTCTTTCTACCTTCACCTTTCCCCATCGGCACCCTCGGTGGCCTGCCCTGCAAGGACGCCCGGAGGCATCGACGCGCTAGGGTTCTGCAGTCGCCGCGAGAATGGTTTTTCTACCATGCACGGGATCTCCCGTGCATGCTAGTGTCCCACCGTACTACCTATGAGGCTATGACTTGTAGTTACTCCACCCTATGACCCTATCTGATTCTTCCCCTTCTCATATTTACTCATACATTTTAAGGCAGAGTCTGAAATTTTAAAACCATGTAGCTTTTGAATGAATTTTTTATTTCTGATTTGTTTGCATATTTGGGGTCCTGAAAAGGAGATCTTTTAAACAAGATCGATCATGGATATATTCCATAATTTTTTTAAATAAATTTGTAACTTGGTGAAACTATAGAATATAAAGCCCATCAAATTACAAAACTGTATAAGATGTTCTTAATAGAAACAAATTGACATGAAATGAGTTCCGCAGACTATATCATAGAATTTTACACCATGTTTCATGGAATTTCACCATCTTTCGTAAGGTTTTATCACGTTTCAAAAATTATGAAAAATATATTGAAGATGATCTTGTTTAAAAGTCCCCGTCACCAGGAACATAAATATGCAAACGAAAGTGAAATCGGGATTTCAGTTCATAAGATAAAATGATTTCAAACTTTGGAATCACATGAAAAAGCATGGGTGTAGTGTGCTGCATGAGAGAGGGTGGGTTCATTAATGGGTGAAATACAACTAGAAGAGGTGTGCATGCATCCAAGTCTCCATCTAAATCCAACGATTGAGCCATGCACGGGACCTCCCATGCATGGGAGAATTGCTTTTCTCGCAGTCGCCGCCTCCCTCGCTCGAGTGCCACCGCGCCGCGGTCTTCCCCCTCCCTCGTAGGGTCGTTGGCGCCGAATGGCCGCCACTGTCGTCGGCATCATTCGTTGTGGCGGCTGAGAGAACTGCTCGCCGCCGAGTTCGTCTCACCACAATCACGGCCACACCACGATCTACTCGTTCCTCCTCGCTCGGGAGCCCCAGCCTGGTGAGATTTCCTAGCCATCCTCCGTCTCCCATGTTTCTGAATTGTCTCAGTACAGGAGCACGCCCACTGCTTGTTGTGTCGTGAAAATGAGGCTAGCCGTGGTGTGTAGTCCGTCGTCCTGTGAGTTGTGACGTGAAAATGAGGCAGTTGTGGTATGCAGGTCGTCGCTTTGCGAGCTCTGACGCTGACGAAGCAGTTCTCACCTCGCGCACAGGGGCGCAGCTGTGGTCAGGTCAGTCTGAACTTGCGTGGCGTGATTATCCTGCTGTTGGCTACACAAATCATCGATTCTTAGTGTTTTGAGATCACATGCATGCAATTCCATCAAGTGTATAATTTTGAGTACCTGAACGGACATGATTGATCTTTCGTTCCTTAGTTGTCAGTATATGAATTGGACTGACAATTCAACACAGCTAATACATGCTGGTATATTATGTCTGATGCTGGTATATGGGCTGAATAATATATGTGTAAAATCATATCAATTGAAACTTCAATTAGTCTTGCTTGCAGCGATACTAATATGATTTTCTTTTTGTATTTTCTTCAATTTGTCTTCCAGCTCATCTGAATGATTTCCACACAGCTAATGCATGCTGGTATACGCTCATAAAAAGACTTGGGAGTGCAGCGCCACTCGAAGTTGTAGAAGGTCCACACCCTAGCAGGATAAAATTGGACTGGATTTAGTATTCTTGCTTGGTTCTGGTTATAGCAGGTTTTTTAATGGTTTTTCCTCCCTTTGCAGTTGTTCCAATGGGATCTAGATAGTAGGATCGAGACTACAATGTCATATGGTGGAAGTAGGTCAGTTGCCAAGAACAGGTTCTATTACGCTCACTTTATGCATATCCAGTTTAGAAGAGTTTATCTTACATTTATCCTATGACTGTGGCTGCAAGTTTGAAATTTTAATTAATCTAACAAATGACAGGAGAAAGTGATGGGTGCTATCCGTGAACTTAATGGGTTGCTTGTTCCTTGCCGAGGATTCCGTTCTGATGAGCGGTGTAAATATTAGGTAATGTCATGAAACGTAAGATAATCTCTCAAGCATATAAGTTAGGTATTTCACTCCTAAGTGTAATGATATATGACTCTGTACCATTCGATCGCATATCTTAATGTTCCCAAAATAGCCTAATTACCCTTACATTCTGGAAGAGTGGTAATAAGCTATTAAATGATACACAACGGGAATAAAGTGGGCATTTACTTTATTTGGTCGTAAATATGGGCTTGGGTTTTTCAGGTTGAATCTTATACAAAGCAAATTATATTTGGTGTTAAATTTACTGTATTTGAATTGTAACGATGGTGAGCTATTATTTAGATGGGTGTACCTCAGTGCTCCTATTTCTAACATATCTTACAAGTTATTGCTGCAATATGCGGAATATAGAGCTGGTACTGGTAATGTGTGATTTGACTGATGCAAACTAAAAAGCTCACTGCAATACAAGTATTCTTTTTAATTGTCCGATGGCAAAATAGGTAAATAGCTTGTGAGCAGACATTCTGAACCAACTATGTCGCGAATGAGTATGAGGCTTTCCTGCTTTTCCATACCTGTAATACACTCTTCTATTTTCATTTCAGTTTTGTACTATCTTGGCCCTTGGGTTGTGGCTGTTGCACATGCTCTAGGAAACAATCTCCCAGTTTTCTGCTCGAATTGACAGAAAATTGGAAATGCGGAGATTGTATACATATGTGTCGCCCAATTTTGATTAACTTTTTCTTTTGCTGGAATTTCGATTAGCTCTTTTTTTTCTGGAATTTTCATGAGCTCTTCTGAAGTCCATGACCCTCTCTAGGAAGTCAGAAATTTCATTCATTCCTTAGACATGAGATATTGCACACTTGTATGCATAGTTTAAGGAACAAACATCATATCTGGCTGTATAGGCCAAGGCGCTGGACCTAGAATTGTGCTGTTTTAGGCTAATTTGGTAGTAGATCTTCTATTCTCTAAACTTAAGGACCAGCCCAAAGAAGAATTGCCATGATTATCCAACCATTTAACTGCGTCATGTTGAGCACTTCAGTCAACATAGTGCTATCTGAAACAATAAGAAAATCTGCAGATGCTTGTAAGTTGTAACACATTTCACATGTAGAATGTGGACTGCTAGGAGCTGTGCATTTAACACTAATGGAGAATGAATGGCATCTTCATGTAACATAGCTCAGTATCAGTTTTATCTTGAAAGTATATGCTAAATTCTGCTGGTTCAAATCACTCGGAAGAATATGAGAAGTGGGTATAGGAGGATCTAGAAAATTAGAGCGGCAGGGGTGGACCAAATGATTACAGGGCCTATCAGCAGCTGGGCATGGGCGTGGTGGCGGATGGAGTGGGAGACCTGGGCATGAGCATGCACCGCGGAGCTGCAGCTGCTGGTTGATTGGCAATCCGATGCTAGGGAGAAGAAGATAAGGAAGTGTGTGTAGATGATGTTTTTCCTGGAGAAAGGAAAAAAAAGGAAGATGCAAGATGGTAAAAGAGAGGACGTGCAGGCTCGGGCGCATGGCGTTGGGTCGATCGCTAGAAGTGTTTCACATTTTTCTATGTTATTGGTGGTTATAGACGTGCGTGCACGTGCATGTTTACTAGTCTGTTAGACGTGAAAGTCACGGCAGACCATTACTCCCACGATCCAAGAATCAGGGTGGAGCATTTCTCCCACGATCTGATTGGTGGCCTACGTGCGTGCTTGCTCTGCTGAAGTGGCTGCCATGGCATTTGTCTGTCTCCACGGCGAAAAGTGCTGCCATGGCAAAAAATACCGCCGCCATGGCATGAATTGGTGCAACAGTTGTGGTCGATGCCATGGTCGAGAACTCGAGAGCGGCTGCGGTGCACACACGACAGCGACGGCAAGATGCTAGATTGCTAGGACGAAACGGGGAGATGAGAATGGAAGAGAAAGGCAAGCTTGAAGACACGGTGGTTACCCGAGGGCTGCCGGTGGCCGCGACGATGAGGAACGGCGGCGGCTGTCGCTGTGTTTTCTCGGTCCGCTCGGTCGGCCCGGTGAAAGACCGGACCGGACCGACATTTTTTCGGACCCAATTTGACAGACTGGACCGTTCAATTTTTATAGCGAGCCAGGACCGAGCGGGCCAAGACCGAACGGGCCATGAGCGGGCCGAAAAGCCTGCTCGGTACGTCCAGCCTGAAGTAGCTGCCAAGACCCCAAATCCCCGTCGCGAAATCCAAGAGGTGGAAGGTGGAACAAACTCGCGCCAGCGCCGTCGAGAGAGAGGGATATAGAGATGGCATCAGCGATCCGCTCCCCCGCGGTGCTCTATCAGCGGCTTCCACGCCTCCTATCTTCAGCCCCCATATCTGTGCCGTGAGCGCTCGAGGAGGAGTGGTGCTTCCTCGTCCGGCGCGCCGACGGGCCAGCCATGGGGGTCCTCGACTTTTCAGCTCCAGCTCTTCCGTCAGGAAGTCCTACAAAGATCCTTGTAAACTCAACCTAGGGCACAAAAAGCAAGCGAGGAAGAGTAGGGATCCTCAGTTTCCTCAATCCCGGGAGGGCCGCATGGCGTACCATATAAGGGAAGCCAAGAAGGATGCTCTTGACTGGAGAGAGATGAGGGAACATCTTGGAGCATCGGCGCAAAGACAAATAGAACGCGAGCAAGTGTACAAGCGACAGGGTAGGGTGGTTAATTGTGCCGCCGCCGCCGCCTTGTTCCTTGCCTTGTTAGCCGGCAAAGTGTTCTCTGGTTGAGTCGAGAAGAGAAATGGAAAAGGCAATTAGGAGTCTAAGTGCCCGGTAATGTATTGAATCGGACTAATTTGTAAGCTTAAGTTGTGTATTTGTTTTTTGGGGTCTTAAGTTGTGGGCCTATTCTTCTAAGAGGTCATATCAATAACGGTGCTTAAACTTCCAACGACGTTCATGCCTGAACTTGAAAAATACACCGACCTGATTCTACAACTTGGCAAAAGTGTGCAAGCACGAAGATAATCCGATTCATAGACGTAAAATGCACTGAAGTGGCCATATATTCGTGGCGTGAAACCCACTTCCAACAAATGGATTGCTTAGTGTATCTCGCTAAGATCAGTGGGTCCCACATGTCAGCACAAAGGAAAAGAAACTAAAATGATGTCATCAATCTACGGGATAAATAACGATACATTAATAATTCATTTTATGATGGAAATAACTGAAAAAGAGGAAGTCTGTTACTGTGCCATGACCACGACCCTTTTCATGGTCATATCCAGTTTCTCATTAGGCCAACGCTAGGCGCCGGTGCGCAGGGCCAAATTTGGGCCGGTCGCGCGCTAGCTGCTGGATCTCATGACACTCAGCCATAGGATCTCCTATCTTTTTATTCTGTTGCTTCTTCCACCTCTCGTTGCCCCTCTGTCGCCGCAAAAACACCCCGCGGGCGTCATGCACTGCAGTCCCCCTCGATTCGCAACCTCCCTCATGTGGATGTAGTTGCAGGCCGCACAACTGGGGGAAGAGAGCTGAGTGCCGCGCCAGCGACGACGGTAGAAAGAGAGATATGCATTTTTTGGGGAGAGAAAAAATGGGTGGAGGAGAGCGCCCCTTGCGTGTGAATAGATAAGGCAACAATTAAGCAGTGGGTTGGTCCAAACGCATAGCGCTACGTGAGTGAGCGACCGGCGAGTGCGCGCCAGGTGGAAAGGTTTCCCTTTTCATTAGGGGTTCAACAGACTGAATGGATCATATGTAGGATAGGTGGTTGGATGCACCTTTCTCCAACTAAAGGTACTACAAAAGGATCAAAGTTGTGTAAATAACATGTATGTTGAACAAATTGTTTGGGAAACTTAAGCAAACACGAGGGCAACTTGTTACCAAATCATAATTATAAGCAAGTTGAGACAACTAGAGTTGTGGTTGTGAAATCTGGAAGAGGACTTCAGGAGGAGATTGATGTAGTTGAGAAGCGGAGAAAGAGTGCCTACCTTAAAATCAGTCTCACAACTAGAGTATTCCGGTTACCTCCCTTGCTGATGATCATCATTGGCGAGGGGGAGGGATGTGCCTTCCCCCGCGGCGAGGGGAGAAGATACATCATTGATGGAGAAAAACAGGAGGGCTGAGATTTGCGGACGTAGTTACCCTGGCCCAGAGTGTGGTTGGCCCGCTTCACAGGAAATCCCTGAAGTTGTTCTGCAAAGTAGTGGCCTAGTTTACGACTGGTAGCTGACTCTCGGTAAAAATGGGGCAGGGATGGATGACAGAGGTAACCAAGGCCGTGCATGCCCGGATCGGATGGGTGGGAGGTGTAGAGGCATAGCTCGCTACGTCTTACTTACTGTTTTGTTATTTATTAACTTTTTTGTGAGTAGTATTTGTTAAATTCCATCCTCACATCACACGATGCTATTATAGATAGCTCCTAGTTACCATCCTTCTTGTCGGCCAAGAAGAGATTTATTAAGGCTTTGCTGACGATTGCCAGCTTCTCTAGTATTTCATTTGCCATCGTCCCCGCCACCGACGTGCTACAGACCTCGTGAGTGCAGTCCTTGATGCTGTTGGTCATCTTCTCAACGCACTCTGGTAGCTCCGAGGGTGTCGGCCCATGCTTACCTTTTCGGCCGAAGTCCTGAATGATATTGTGGCAGATTTGGAGCGTGTTCACCATGCCGCCATAGTCCGCCCGACACAACCTGAGGGCACGAGCTGCTATCTTATCCTTCGTGGCGATTCGGCCGCCTTCGCGAAGCATGTTGTCCACCTTGCCTACCATGGCGGCTGCATGCACCTTGAGTATGTCGACAATGATGAGTGCAAGGCCGCGGCAGTCCTTCGCCTCGGCACTCCGGTTGTCTGATAGGAGCGTCGATGCGCAGAATTCTGGCAGGAAGCCCACCTTGAATGGCTGGCCTGAGATGTTCTTGCACGCCTTCATCACGAGGCTTGTGTTGTCCTTCTTCCCACCACCGCTGGCGTGGGCAGCCATGGCAGAAGAAAGGAGCATGACGACGACGGTTGAGATGGCCATGGAAGCGATAGGTGTACGGCAGCGAGAATATATAATTTGGACAAAATAGAGAGGAAGGAGGAGATAGTTGGAGGTGCAGGTGGGTTGAGATTTATATATAAGTGCATCGGTATGGTGCATAAATCTAATTATCTTGGTCACGTAAATGCTATTGATTAATGCCCACTGTACGCATATATGTGCAGGTTGGATTCACTTACAATTGTAGTACTACTGTGTGTCTTCTGCATGGATCGATTTCCAATAAAATAAAGATCATCCATTAAAGGTATAAATAAAGTAATATGTGATTTATTTATGGAACAAATCAGGTTAATAAATGTGCATTATTATTGTGCATATATATATTAATCTTATCCGAGATGGGCGCAAATAATGAAATATGTTACAATATTTTTTTCGGTGTACGCATGAACTTGCCTCTATGATGTGTGAACTAAAACATGCTGTCAAAGTATTTTTTTGTTTGCCATCTAAAAAAAGATTTCTTAGTTTGGCAATTAAAATTTCTACTGTAATAAAATTTTATGGATGCAGATGGTGTTAATTTATTTTGGAAATCTTTAAATGGACATTGTTCACCCCAAAACCTACAAGTAAGTACTTTTCACGGATTATTTCCTTCCAAACATAGTAGGGTA
>NC_057812.1:12644009-12667413 GCF_018294505.1 Triticum aestivum | reverse complement strand
GTAGGGTAAAGTGTTGTCATTTCAGATACTTCTAAATATTCACGAAATCGTTTAGAGGGGAATGTGAGGCAAAATGGTTCTCAAAGCTACATGAGGATAATATGTCACTACATTGATAACTAGGGTGAGAATTTAGTGCGCACTACATTGTTTAGTGCCTCGAATGGACTGCAGGTTTGAAAAGGAGAGAATGTATCATGTGCACCGAGCAATATGGTGCACCGAATGCTCCAATAGCTCGTTGGCCACTAGATGCAGAAGAAAGGGACCTGATCCAGCTACGACTGTATGAGGGAGCCTGCTGGCACATTTGCAGAACAACCCTTGTAGTTATATGAAATCAGTGATGCATTCTGCTAAAGCCAACTCATCACTCTTCGTTGGCCAGTTCTTTACGACAGTACCAACGAGATTGAGTTAGATAATTTTTGTTCCCATCGCTCGCTTATCTACATTTCCTCCACCACTCGACATGTTAGGAAGATAAATCATGTTGACGAGAGCTTAGAACTAACTAATCTACCATGTATGAATGCACTATGCAAATCTCATGGAAACCAAGGACAACAACATTGACACTTTTGTATATGTTTCTAGGAGTTCCACGAAAATACCTTTGAGTTTCTTAATTGATTCATATAAACTAATCCAACTTTGGGGAGCTTTTTAAATGTCAGAATGCAATAACATCATAAGTCAACGACACAGATGGACACTGCCACTACAAAGTTGACTGCAGAAAACGATGTGGTTGCCAGGGTTAAAAATCTGAACACAATTTCAGTGGAATATTCTAAATCTAACCCTGAAATTTCGATGCACATTCAAGCTGATTTAAAAGTATATCTAAATTTTGTTAAAATTTATTAAAATTAAGGATATTTGAAATCCGAAAAAATTTATGAAATGTGCAAAATTTCCGAAATTTCGCATATTTCAGTGAGGTCTGAAATATTTTGTTTCCAAAATTAAAATCCTTGGTGGTTGCATACATATGAGTTGTGCTATAGAGAAAATTTTGAGCACGACTTTCTGTCAAATGGAAAGTTTTCACATAAAAAGGATGCCCACTGTTAACCAGGGATAAAAAAACACCATGATGTAGTTTTCTGTACATTATATTACTCCTATATATACAAGGGTTCAGAATTGAGTGTGTCCATAAGGGTAACTAAATTTCACAAGGAAAATTTTGTTCCAAAAAATCCTTCTAATTAAAACAGAAGTGTTCTTGCTCTACATCAACATTGTTGAACTCCTGTATCTGCAATTGTTCCTCCACACATACATCTATTTGAACAGGTCCCACTGTGTATTGAAGCATTCATAGTATGATAAGTAAACCACCACAAGCAGCTCTTCCGATCAGCTGAAAGAGATACCACAACTTGCAGAAGGAGGAAAATATTCAACTTGAACACTAGCTTGAACAACAGGATTTTTTCTACAGATGAGCATGTAGTTGAACATTCAGAGAGGAGCCGAAAAACTTGAACACCATCAGGTTTCAGATGTACATACAAAAATATAAACAAAACAATATATTGGACAAGATTAATGCCTGTATTGCTGAAACTTTCAGTAGTATTTGTAAAAAACATAAAATTATGTTTCATAGATCTTGGTTCTTACTTCCTACTCCTAAAATCCTTGTTGATTCATGATTAAAATAAGCTTTTTATGGTCCTTATCACACGATAGTTAGTTATTTCTGGAGCTGCAGGGAACAAGATGAATACCCTACTAACAAGCAGGCAAGCAGCACATATCAAAGGTGTTACTTTTGGAGGATTGCGGCAAAATAAAATCTAGATCAGAAACAACTAGTACTGCTTTCACAAATTTCAAATTGGACTTCGTAAGTGCACCTCCTATTTCAATTTATACAAACCAAGAATCAGAACAGCGAGCGCGTCATTTGTTTCGTTTACATTCAGACTATTGTGATAGAGGATAATATTATATAGGTATACTTGTAGCTCATCCATCCTCAAAAGTCACACAATTCCTATTTTCAATCAACAACATCATGCATTTAAGTCAACTGAAACAACATCAGTCACAATGTCTCCCAACAATTGATTCAATGAATTGGGGAAACATTGTTGATGGAACTTTAAGAATAGAATATGAACTTGACACATGCCTAAAGGAAGAAGCAAATACGCGCAAGATTCTTGAACTACTGCAGATGTTTCCATTTGCTGAAGTATGGCGCAAGAATTTTTTATGAACTTGCTATAGTACAGAGCAAGAATTCCTGATGCTACTATGAAAAATATATATTGGGAATGAGCATGTTCTCACTTACCTTGAAAATTTAAGATGATGATGCTAAAGTACAGAGCAACAAAACATAGAGGAAAAGACTGAATGGTGCTCAGTACACATAGTAATAAGGTTGCACTAATTGGGAAAATTGTCACATGAGCACGACATATAGTAGGTTGGCTACAAACAACAGTAACACATAAGAAAAACCGAATCCAAAAATCTATGTGCACCTAGATTTAGCAATTCCCCTTCCAGGCATTCATATTCCCAAATGCCACTAGTTGCAAACGAATTGGGAAAACTGATGACCGGAAGAACTAAATATTAATGCACATGGAAAATAGAAGAATCAAATTCATCCTCATACCTCGAATCACGTGTTGTAAAGGATGATGGCCAGCTCCTATTCAACTGTAGCGTCGATATCTCCGGAGGTACAACACTACGCCGCTATGTAGACACAATTAATCGCATCGAGCTACCGGTGGTCCATATGATTTCTTTCCTGGATGCTGGTGCTTCAACACCAGAAGCCAGAGAGAGAGAGAGAGAGAGAGAGAGAGAGAGAGAGAGCTCAGCCTGGTCCGGTGGTACATGAAGGCGAAGGGAGAGAGACGAACTGGGTTGGGGGAGTTGATTTGCTAGATTTAGCTGCACCTCAGGGTCTGTTTTGCAAATGTACCAGTAGGCTCCCTTGTAGATGGATCAGGTCCCTTCCTTCCTCATCTAGTGGCCCACGAGCTATCGGAGCATCTGATGCACCAGATAGGTCGGTGTACAGGATACATTCTCGAGGCTGGGAGAGGATCTTATAGCGCATGGCCAAGGCCCACATGGCTGGGGGTGGACAGGGGCATTGGGAACATGCGACATGCGCTCGGGTCGTGACGTGATCGTAGGCACGGAGACCTCAGCATGAGGTTGATGATGACATGGGCGGTCCCACCTAACAATGACACACACACACACACACACACACACAGAGAGAGAGAGAGAGAGAGAGAGAGAGAGAGAAGAAAGAGGTCTGTGGGCGCGTTGGCCGTCTAATGCTGATCCGGCTACTCAGATAAAATCGCATGTACCACTTCGACAGCTGGGTTGCTGGGGTGCACGCTGCTGTTGGATTGGGCCTGCTGGGCTAGCTCGCCTGGCTGGCTGGCCATAGTCGTTTTAAATTTTGTTTCTCTTTTTGTTTCTGTATGAATTTCAAATCGGTTTCAAAAAGCAAACCTGCTCCAATTTCATTTTGGTGTACTACCAAAAGTTTAAACATTTATTTAGGTTTTATGGAAGTAAATTTTCCTTCCATAATAAAATATTAAGACCTATGTATTAATTCTCATTTGTTTTATGCTCATTTTCCAAATTGGACCTATTTTGTTATTCGAGTTATATGGAATTTTTATTTTCCTGCCCATTTCAAATATTTAGTTTGTCAGCTCATTTTGAGGGATTTACTTTAGTTCCCATTTTCCATTTTGGTTCCATTTAAACTTTAGATGATTTTAGGGTTTCCAATATTTGGGGCTTACAGAATTTTATTTCCATCCCAAGATAATTCACACAAGGTTACTCATATGTATGTGGCTCAACTTTTGGGTTTTATAAATGACTAGCAGGGTGACCCGCGCATTTGCGCGGCTAGATTAACTATATATTGTAATATTTGTTTTTTCTGTTATGTAGACCCGCAACTAATTATTATTGGATTTAATTTCAGAACCACATTGCTATTGTCCATTGGTATGTCTACAGAAAAGATTGTACTATATTCAGTATACTTTTTATAAGTTTCTATATGGTTGTGGCTAAGGACATTTATGAGTGACTCAACGGAAGGAAGACCTCGAGGCCTGTGACACGACATTGAAATTATATGCTATTCTTTCATTTTTTTCCCTTGTTCACCCTCCTATCCCAGTAATAATAATTCTAGCCAATATTTTCATTCACAATTTTAAAATTAATTAGGAAAATTTGTTGCTCGTATGTACACTTTGTGACCGTTTAACTCACTGCATTGCTCACTTCCCTGTATTGCAGATTTCCATTTAAGCAATGACCTCTGTATGCTTATATGCACACATATTGCTCCCATTAAGTGATTTTTGTTGGTTCTCCATCCGAGATAATGTGTGTATTAACAAAAAGCATGAAAACTTCCTCACTTCCCTGATATTCAACACCCAAAAACTGATCGCTTAAATAAATAATTATATAAATAGAATGTATCAATGCAAATATTGAGCATCTAATGGCCTAGGAAATGCTAGTTTTCTCTTTCGCGACATGCACTTCCTACATCCCAAAATGCACGTCCTATTTATTTTATCATAGGACGGACAATTTTCAAATTTGACTGAATTTAGAAATTCATATCGTATGTACAAAATAAAGAGAGTACCAATATAGATCTGGAAATATATTTCATAGTGATTTATATGGTATTATATATATATATGTGTGTGTGTGTGTGTGTGTGTGTGTGTATACATGTGTGTGTATATATACATGTATATATTTAGACACACACACACATAGTGATGCTATTCATAAGTTATTCTTCACCCGAGGTAATCTTACGATCACTTCATAATTAAATTACATTTGGAATTCAAATAGTTACATTCCTATTAATTCACTATGTAAAATTTGATATAAGAAAATAAAAGTATAAGTCATAAGACAAGAAAATTTGGAGTTTATGTATATTTTACACTATATTTTTACATTTGTAATTTTACATAACATAAAATATTTTTTATGGCGATGATATATTTTCTTACGGTCTCTTTTTACGTCAGAAATAAAACAAAACTTACGGGACGTAAAATTACAGTGCATTGGTTGTAAAATAGAGGGGGGTGGAATAACTATTTTCTCACCCAGGGTGACGAATAGTCAATATATATGCACGTTCTTTGTTTAATAATCACTATTTTTTTGTAATTTCTAAGAAAAGTGATTGTATTGAGTACACTACTGATTACTAATTGGTGCTAGTTGCATTACTCTTATCTGATTAGTGGTTGACACATGTTCATAACTTGAATCATTATTTTCAATGATGCAATATTCTTCAGTGATTGGTGTGCCACTGATATATGCGAGAGAGCTTGTCTAAGTACACATGCATGCTGCTGATACATTAAAATAGTTTTATTTGCGTATACATGTTTCCGGCCACAACTCATCATATGACAAACCCTGGAATTGTGAGGACTTTGAGTTTTTTTTTTAAATTTCAACCCTACTTCCTTATCTTTGAAAATCGTTTTCATATAACATATAAATAGATATTCCCCCGAGCATTGCAGGCGCATATGAATGTATGTTGTGCCTTCGTTTTGGTCGGCTTAATATCAGTGGGAGTTAAGATGCGTGCGCATCGTGACTTTGATCCTCGGCTCGTCCAGGAGGCATGTCATATATAATCGTGTTTTAGTCCAACATACGCCCATGCATATATTGCCTTCTGTTTTTTCTAAAGAACGTGCATCGGTGAGCTGGGTCTGGGACTTTTTTTTTAATATATATTAGTCTAGCTCCTTCAGGCGGAGGCTTTACATCAGTATAGATGTCAGATGTGTTTACGTGTGGGTCTTTTGTTTTGTCACATCGTGCAGGCTAAAGGAATCCTAGTCGCTCATGATCTCTTTCTTTCTTTTAGTTGCAAAGTCTCGTGAGGTAATAACAAATATGGATCATGTGTTTCCGTGATGAGGTTTCAATTGGAAGGCATACGAACAGACATGATTTTCCTTTATTCTTTCCAACTTTTTTTAGCACACCTTGTACGTGTCAGTTCAATATGCATAACATATAACTTTTTTCATGTAACATAATATCTTTAAAACTCAGCCGTACGTATTATTGATCAACGATGTATATTATTTTGGATTATGTGGAAGAACGTGGTGTCTTCTTTTACTTATGTTTTAATTATATAATAGATCCCCAAATGACGGTTAGAGTGCTTATAATTCCCAAAGTTGTATTTGATCCACATTTTCAAACAATTCAACAACTCCTAAATTTTTTCAGCTAAAAGCAACAAATCACACGCATTTTAGGAAACTTTAATTCCCTCTAATTTTTATTATTAACATTTGAAGTTTAAAACTAAATGGTTGCACCTTGAGGAATTATTTGTAAGTTTGGGTCTAGAGATGTGCACCTTGCAAGTTGCAAAAAAGAAAAAAGAAAACATTTTGCAACCATTGAATTGCTAAGGGTCAATTTGATCGATTCTAAATGTAGCACAGAGATAGAAAATCAGTTATACAAAAGTATATTTACAACACACCAATGCTAATAAGAAGTATTAATGTGAGGAGGTCCAAAATGAACACCCACATATCTGTGTGCTCCAATATATAAGTAAGAAGTATTAATGTGAGGAGATCCAAAATGAAGACCCACATATCTGTGTGCACACCTTCTGTGGACTCTTTACTATTCGGAAATCCGTAATCAAGATTTATCACAATAATGAACATATGGGAACTTTATGTGTGTTAATATGGGAAGATATAAAATAAGCATCTATTATATATTTCTGTATATAGAGGGCATTAATACAGGAAGATCTAAAATGAGATCAACATATTTGTATAGCTAGTACTATTAATTCATACTATATCTATGGCTAAGCAGCACACTGCATTTCTAAACCGCCACTGCTTTCTATATAAAAATCTCAACCCATGCACATCACTTAATCAATCCATTTCTTCCCTACAAATCCTTCTATATCCATTTATCTCCACCTTCTCCAGCTTCAATACATTTCAAGACTTCCAACTAGCCTAATAGCAAAGGCAACAATGTCGGCGACCTCCATCTTCTTCTCTGCCATCGCTATCATGCTCCTTTCCACTACCATCGCTGCCGAATCTAGTGCCTCTGGTGGGGCCAAACCCAAGGTAACCAACTTCATGGTGGAAGCATGCAAGAATGCCTCAATGAAAAACAAAATATACGACCCCAACCCAATCACGCAGGAGTTTTGCGTGTCGACCCTCATGTTGGACAATCGGAGTGCCGAGGCTAAGGATCTCCATAGCTTGATACACATCGCCATCGACATACTCAAGGGCCAAGTTGTTGCGGCGAATGGTAATGTCAAACAAATGCTGCAAGACACCAAGAATGGCACGGCTACAATGCGTGCCCTCAGTTACTGCATGGTGGACTACGATCGAATGGTGAGCATACTCAACATATGTGACACAATGATAAAGGAGTACCATGGTCGCAAGGGCGGAGCCAATGATGGGTTGCTGTCTTCTGAGCTGCCTGCCTGTGTGGAGAGAGTGGACAAACCTTTCATCGACTGTTGGTTGGGCCTTCTTGCTATGGAGGCGAAAAAGTTGTTGGATGAAAACTTTGCGGTGGGCATGTCGGTCACACTTAACTTTTGCCTTGCTAGCACCATATAGGGTCAATGATTCATAATTTGTTTTTTATATGAAATGGTTTTGTTGTAACATCTATTTACCTTCACTTGGAATAAAAATAATGTTACCGTGTCATCAATTTTATTTTCACTTTCGCTTGTGATATATGCATATGCAAAAATGTTGATTACAAAGCTGTCTATAAAACAGCTATCGTGCAGCTCCTCCATGAGCACGCATCGAAGGGAGTGTGGGAGCCAGCCTCCACTCACTCAACCTAAGGGGGGGCAGTGGGAGTGCAACTGGAGGGCCAGGGGTGGGGTGGGAAGAGGAGGACGCCTTGGATCTCCAGCACCATGTCATCAAGCCCCAACATGTGTTCTCTAAATAAATATAGAGTGGTGGTTATGTTCCTGAATTAAAACTTGTTGATTTGCCGTGTGTTGCTCTAAAGATCAGCTGCTCAACTGTTGGTCTGACGGAAATTTGTGAGGTTTATTTTGTCAGTTTCAGGCCAAAAGCACTGGGCACTTCCTTTCATTCCCAATGAATTTCTCTCTTCACTTCCCAAATAATTTGGCTGCACCCGTTTTTCGTTCATCAGTGCTTGGTTTTCAGTCATTCGAATTTTGAACTTGTAATAACTTTTCTGTCCTCACTAAGGGGAAACAACCATTGTCGAAATTGTAAACTTCTTGGTCACTTTACTGAACTTCGTTCTAATGGGCGAACAACTTCTCAGTTATCTTGCTCAAACACTGCTCAAATAGGTTATGTACTTCATTGTTTGCTTGCTCACACTTTTTTTAACATAATCGAAGAATTTCTCCGTATCTTGATTGTACACCAGAATTGTCTATGAGTGTACATCTATATCTATACCTACTTACTATTAAAGAGAGGATTGTCTCTGCCCGTCCGTCGCGCTTTTTGCCAAAAAAAACCTCGCACTTCCCCAAAATCAACCCGTGGCCCCGTTTAAGTGTGATAGAAAAATGTTTTGCGTTTTGTAGAAACCCCCCTTAGGTTTCAGTTAATCAACCTGCGGTCCTATTTTAAGTAAGAATATAAAACATTTTGATTTTGCAGAAAATCCTGTGAGGTTTTGGTTAATAAACCCGCCATCCGTCTAGAGAATATACTTTTTTTTGTAGATTCAAATGTTTTTTTAAATGTTCATATCTTTTAAACCGTAAATCCAATTTTAACATGTTATATATAAAAATTGATTAGAAAAATATGTAGAATTTGACTATGAAGTTTGTTTAGTCATTAACCATTTTGAAATGCTGCTTAGAGACAGATTTAAATACTTCAAAAAATATTCACATCTTTTAAACCTTAACTCTAGTTTTAACATGTTTTTAAATATATATATATATGGATTGGTTCAACAAGCTTCCAACATCTAGTAGATCTATCCACATGTAGTTAATTATCTTTCTAATTAAAATTTTAAACAGGTTTTGATGAAAAAGCATCCGATGATTGATTGAATCAGACGGCACAGACCCGTCTCCTGTGCGAAACTGCGCCTCCTTGCCGCAGTAAGCGACACATAGGAGGTCCCGGTGATTCAGATGCCCACCTCAGGGCTAACAAGGTTGGTGCCTCGAATGGGCCTATTTCTGCGTACTGGGCTATACTGTTGTTTTCAAAATAAGGTGTCCCTTGGAGCTGGAGGCCCTGCGCTGGCACATAGGCTGCACTCTCAGCGCCCATGAAGAAATATACGTAGGCCTATATAAAAATTTGGGTCCACCAAAATTGATGGGCCCTGGCGGGCCGCACCATCCGCACACCTATGGGCTCGGCCCTGCTATTTGTGTACTTGTAGGTTCTGGGGTGAACTTCATATACTTAAACATTTCAATACTAAACTATGACCATATGATCATATAAAAATTATTATAGTGACCACTAAAGATCCGCGTAGCACTGACACATAATCATCGACCCGGCCACTGACCAATTGTCAGTGTTGAGCATTATCACCGACCAGGCCCTTCGGTTGCGTTCATGATAATCATTTTGGGGATCCACATGATACTTATCATACACCAGTCTGAAAATGACCCGTATCTGATATTGTGTTCCTAGGTGAAAATGGACCAATATTTACCATCGTTCGACTACTTTCTTTGACCCGTTTGAGTTTACTAATTTAATCTTACCCTTCGTGTTTCTTGCCGGTCAGGGTTGTCGCTTACAAGGGTTGTTATGTCCATCCTCCGCTTCCCACCTCCATTACAAACCCTCCATGTCGTCGCCGAGCACTGCCCCCTTAGTTTTCTCTCTCTCCCGCTGTAAATATCCATCATGTCAACCTCCATCAAACGTTCCTGGTGCCATCCCTGATGACTCTGTGGAAATCTTGGACTACGGTTCCGTCACCGACGCCCCCGTGTCCAGCAGGCGCGGGGGCTTCAACCCGACATGGCCGCACGCGCGCACACCATCCCGAGAGGCATTCTCCTACAAAACTCCTCGATGGTCATGGCAGCTTAGCCACCGTCCGACATCTCTAGTTCCATTTATTTCACCCTGGCATTGGGTCACCTGCACCATCGCGTGTCGTCATATACCCAACATATTCTGCATTGTTCTTCTACCACGGTAGTTAAATGAGTGGTTGTGAGCATTTTTTTACAAACCGCTCGTCGAAATGATGCAAATAATACGCTACTGGGAAAATATCATCGAGGCACAACTTTTTCTTATAGAACACTCTCTCTAGTTCCTTACAGTTTTAGAGCAGTTTCGAATTGACGGAAACACGGACACTCTGTTTATTCGTGGACCCAAAATTGGCGAAGTGAGCGGCATCAGACGGGAAACAACACTGCAATGTCGACAGAAGGAACTGCATGCGGTATTTTTCTATACTGTTTTCACTATAATTTTTTCAACTGTTTGTCGAAACGAGTCTGGTGCCGTTGGAAAGCTATGGAATAGGTGAAAATTTTCGATGTAGTCCCCTTTTTGACATTCCTTAAGGTAATAAATGAATTTCAAACACGGTGCACTGCACATTGATTACCAGCAAGCATTGTTTCGCAAAAAAATGAACCGCCTATTAGAATGATGCAAATGATACACCGTTGGAAAGATATCGACTAGAGGCAAAATTTTCATGTAACTTTTTCTTATAGATATACTCTTCCTAGGTTGCTACAGTTTAAAAGTAATATTAGAAAAACGACGATCTCGAATTGCATTTTTGTATATTTTCGGTCGTACACCATGTGTACTGCATCTGACTTCAAATTGCATTGCATCTGCTATGCAGTTGATTGATTTTTGAAATACAAGGTATTGCATGGGGCGTACAGTTCACATCCGGCAAAAGTGAACCGCAACACAAATTGAAACCGAACTGCATGAGTTCTTTTTTCTTTCCTATATCTTCTTATGTAAACTTGTCTCGATTGAATGGTTGAGGCTTTGTGAACTGCGTTACTTTTTCTTTTTAATAACATTCTTTATTAACTTATCTGGACTTCATGAACGAGAGCGAGTGAACTGTAACATTTTTTGCTATATCATTTTGTATTTCACTTTTTTGTTTTTAAATATCTTTTCTACATATTTTTTAGTTCCTTTTTTGTTTTATTTTTCAAATTTTACGTGGGACGAAGTTTACTATATTCTATGAACTTTTTTGCATTTTTCTACCCGAGGTGAACTGCAATAGTTTTTCTATCTTTTTCTGTAAACGTGTCTCGATTACATGGTCAATGCTAGTGGTTTGCATTATCCATTTTGTATATTTTTGTCTTTTCAAACCATTTTTTATAAACGCATCAGGACTGTCGGGTCGAGCATAATGCATTGCATCGATCGAGTGCACAGCGAAACAAAATGGAGTGAACCGTGTCATGAACTGAAATGAATAAAGAGCATACTGTTTAATTTTCAAAGATGAGTAAACATATACCAACATAAGTTACATACAAGTACCACACGGCCAAAAATGCAAAAAGAACAATTACACACACGAACTGCTCTATATTTTACACAGCACATAGGAATGCCGCCGGTGAAGAACTGCACTCTGTCGAAACCCAAAGTCGAACTGCACTCTATGTCAAACCGTGTTGCAGCAAATTAAAATTTTGAACTAGAAAAGTAAACAGACGCGGTTTTGCAGTACGACTCGATGCGGAGTGCATGGTTCAACACTTCGCAGGACTTGTCGACGACCATCGGGTGGAGTGGTCAAGGCAAGCAGAATGATCTTGAGGGCGAGAAGGAAGGTGCAGGCAAAGCATGCACCGCAGTTGTTGGAGAGGCTATGCTCACCGGTGGGGAGGCCGGGCACGGAGGCGTAGTAGGGAGGGGGTGATGCGGGGGCTCGATCTGGTGCGTGCAAGGAGGCCAACACCTTACAACGGTGACCATTTGTGGTGGCGACCGGAAATAGCTGGGGGAAGTCAGGGTCGCCAGGGGTGGTGCTCTGGGGAGGGAGATCGTGAAGGGTTGTGGAAGAGGATTGCGGGGAAGGAGAGGCACATTTTGTGTTGTGGAAGGGGGCTGGCGGTGGGTGCGTGGGGCGCCGTGGTGGTCGGGGGTTGTCCCATGGTTGCCGGCTGCTGGGCAGGTGGTTGTGGGCAGCGGGTTGGGGTAGGTGGTGGTGGTGTGGGGTGCCGCGATGGTAGGGGTGTAGGTTTGTGGAGCTCGTGGGAGAATGGTGGCTCGCAGGGGAAGTGGGTGGTCGTGGCAGGAGGGTCGGGTTTTTATTCTGTTTTCGTCTTCGCTAGTTCGGGACGCAAGTAGAATAAGGTGGTTTTGTTAGTAGAATAAGGTCTTAAGGGTGTTAGTATAATAGAACCACCATCATAACCCATTTATAGGGTTAGCACTACTAGGAGCATGTACTCCTTGTGGTATGCGCGGTGGGTGAGAGATCAAACTGTTGTCCTCACACTAGGGAAGCTAGTCCATAGCCATTGTAGTAACACAGGATTAGTACATACGAAGGCAGCCCAGTATATATGAACTATAATCCAAGGCTGATTAAAACTTGTTTTAAAATTTCAAGCGTAATTTCTTAAAAGGAAAATCTTTTTGAAACGCGAACATTATATGGGAACTAAAAAAATAAGAACAAAAAATTGAATACAAGAATATTTTATAAACTATGAACATTATTTGCGAACAACTTCCAAAAAGATGAACATTTTTAAAAGTTGTGAACAAAATTTGAAAACTGTTGCATTTTTAGAATATGTAAACAATTTGGAAAACAGGAGCATATTTTGAAATTCCGAAATATTTTAGAATTTCTGCACAAAAATTAAACATGTGAACATTTTTTGAATTTATGAACAAAATTAGAAACAGGAATATTTTTAAATATGTGAACAAATTTTGAAAATGAAAATATGTTTTGAATTTTTGAACAAATTTGCTAAAACGGGAATAAATTTTGGTGTTCTAGAATTTTTTTATATTTGTGAACAAAATTTCATAACAGGATTTGTTTTTGAAATTCCCAAACATTTTTTCATTTATGAACAAACTTTTAACATGTGAACATGTTTTAAAATTTCCAAGAAATTTTTTAAAAATGGGAATTTTTTTGAAACCAAAGAAATTTTGTTTTGTGAACGAAACGTTAAAAGGTGAACATTTTTTGAATTACCGAACATTTTTTGCAACAAAGTGAACAAATTTTGGAATTTATGAACATAATTTGAAAACCAGAAAATTTTGCGTAAAAATGAAATATTTGTAAAATATGAACATTTTTTGGAAAAGAAAAAGAAATATAAGAAAGAAAAATGAAAATGAAAAGAAAAGAAAAAGGATAGAAAGAAACAAAAAAATAAGTAAAGGAAAGGAAACACAGAGAGAAAAGAAAAAAAACAGGAAAATATTAACAGAACAGAAAAAATCCGGTTCAGGTACCTTCTAGAAGGTTCCCAAAACCGGAAACGCTGAAACCGCTTAAACAGGCCGGCCCAATCTGACCGATCGCCTGTGCTAACCTGCGACATTTCAGGGAATTCCTATACGGTGGATCCTATATGACGCTCGTGAGTGTCCAGGAGCTGCACCTTCGCTGAAGCGAGTCCCCACTTGGGCCGGCCCACGTACGATTTCCTGTGCTGTTTTCCTTCGCTGTTCGCTGTCGTTTCCTTCGCTGCTTCTGCAGTTTTTTTTAATTTCTTCTGCGGTTTTTTGCCTCCAGTTTTTCACTGTTTTATCCGGCTTTCTGTTGTTTTGTTTCGTTTTTTTTTATTTTTCTGTTTTGGTTCCTTTTCTGTTTCATTATTTTTTATTTTTCTGTCTGGTTTTTTCTGTTTTCTTCTTTTTATTTGCGTATTATATAAAATGTTCACCGTGTATTACAAGAAATTTCATTGTATTAAGAAAAATGTTCATTGTATATTATGAAAATTGTTCACCTTTGTGTATAAACATGTTCATCGTGTATTACGAAAATGTTCATCAATGTATTATAAAACTGTTCAATGTTTTTTTACTAAATGTTGAATGTGTATTAAAAAATTGTTCAACACACACATATTCATATTGTTTCAAAAATGTTCATCAAGCATTATTTAAAATGTTCAATGGATATAAAAATGTTCAGTAAATATATTTTGCAATTTTTTCTTTTTTTTTGGTTTTTCAACGAGTATACAAATGTTCACTATGTTTCTTAATTTTGTTCAGTGTATATTACACAATGTTCAATGTGTATTCCTAAATTGTTCGACGTATTTTCACAAATGTTCAGTACGTGTCCGAAAATTGTTAAGCGTGTATATTCATATTTTCTTTTAAAAATGTTCATCGTATATTATTTCAAATACTCAACTTACTTTAATAAAATGTTCAACTGGTACCGCAAAATGTTCAACGGATGTTATAATATGTTATGTGTACTTTAAAAAAAAGATTCAACAGTGTATGGTACTTAAACTTTCGCGCCTCGAATTATTATAAGAGTTCACTGGTTCCATCGGTTAGCAACGCTAGCTCTAGATAAGGAGGTCCTGAGTTCTAACTCTCTTGCGGGCACATGAATTTTGTTTCTTTTTTTACTTGTGAGCTCGTTTCCTCCTAATGGGCCGGCCCATGCGCTCTTCCTTCAGCGAAGGCTCGACCATTTGCCGCCCGCGCGCGGCAAATAGGAGCTCTCTTCCTATACGGCGCTTTTAGCGAGAGCTCCTCTTCAGCGCCTTATGCGCCTGAACAGCTCGCTGGCGCACACGGCCGCACCTTGTTGGGCCGGCCCATGAAGGAGGATCGCAGCGAGGTCGAAAATAGCAAAAAAGTGCGTTTCCTGGATTTCGTCGAACTCAGGTCGCTTACTTCTTCTCTGAGTTTAGCTAACCACTAGAGCCATAGGACATACGTGACATAAAACAGCGACAACAGTATAAGAATAGCATGGCTACGTTATTTATTTGCATAATACCATCTGTTATATCACTTCGATTTTTGAATTATTCTGAAAATATCCTGAATTTGAAAACACTCGTCGTTTTTGAAGAAAAGTTCACAAACTCAAAAACGTTCATCAATTTTGAAAAAAGTTCGTGAAAAATGAAAAAAAATCATAGATTTTGAAAAAAGACCATTGAATTTGAGAAAAGTTCATCAAATTGGGAAAAACTTCAACGAATTTGAAAAAAAGTTCATCAGATTTTAAAAAAGTTCATCAAAGTTGAATAAGAGTTCATCAAAT
Source organism: Triticum aestivum (assembly GCF_018294505.1). Classification (NCBI taxonomy): domain Eukaryota; kingdom Viridiplantae; phylum Streptophyta; class Magnoliopsida; order Poales; family Poaceae; genus Triticum; species Triticum aestivum. The sequence continues at coordinate 12,652,041 of NC_057812.1, read as the reverse complement.
TAAAAAAGTTCATCAAATTTGAAAACATTTAATAGAATTTGAAAAAAGTTCACCGAATCGGAAGCAAAAGTTCATCCATTTTGTGAGATATAGAAAAAAAGTTCAACTTCTATGAAATGTTTTCAAATTTGATGAACTTTCTTTTAATTTGATGAACTCTTATTCAACTTTGATGATCTTTTTTAAAATCTGATGAACTATTTTTCAAATTCGTTGAAATTTTTCCCAATTTGATGATCTTTTTTCAAATTCGATGGTCTTTTTTCAAAATCGATGAAATTTTTTCATTTTTTCACGAACTTTTTTCAAAATCGATGAACGTTTTTTAGTTTGTGAACTGTTCTTCAAAAATGACGAGTGTTTTCAAATTCAGGATATTTTTCAGAACAATTCAAAAATCAAAGTGATATAAGAGATGGTATTATGCAAATAAATAACGTGGCCATGCTGTTCTTATACTGTTGTCGCTGTTTTATGTCACGTATGTCCTATGGCTCTAGTGGTTAGCTAAACTCAGAGAAGAAGTAAGCGACCTGAGTTCGTTGAAATCCAGGAAACACACTTTTTTGCAATTTTCGACCTCACTGCGATCCTCCTTCATGGGCCGGCCCAACAAGGTGCGGCCGTGTGCGCCAGCGAGCTGTGCGGGCGCATAAGGCGCCGAATAGGACAAAAGGAGCTCCCATGCCAAGGACCTCCGTGACCTGTCCCTTGTCGCCGTCGACATCCTCAAGATTCGTGTGGCAGCTGCCGGCGGCAAGGTGAAGGAAGCACTCCAGAAAGACAAGAAAGGTACGGAGGAGGCGCTCGGCCTCAGGTATTGCCAGGTGGACTACGATGTCACTATCGGCACCCTCGATCTCTGCGACGCCATGCTCAGGGACTTCCATGTCCCCAGGGGCGACGCAGACTGCCTGTGGTCCTTTGAACTGCCCGAGTGTGTGGAGAAGGCGACTGACCATGTCAGCGACTGCTGGCATGATCTTCACATGGATAGCCAGCCACTTATCAACGAAAACAAGGAGCTGATCAAGCTGGGTGACCTCAACAATGTCTTGCTAGGGCCATATGACTTTGATAGTTAATAATCTATTTTCTGCCAGAAACAATGTTCATGTAAAACCAACATTACTTTCGTTTGAAATAATAATAATAATGTTGTTTCGATATCGAGTATACCCCCCACCCCCGAGAAACACTCATACCGTGCAAAAAATCTCAAATATTTTCAAACTATTGAATTCAAACGCTCAACTGATAGTTAAATATGTGGCATCTCTTAATGAACATCATGACAGGTCATGGCCTAGGTGGCAAAGCCAAGGTTTCCGCGGCAGCAAGTCTCGGGTTCGAGTCTGGATGCAAAAAGTAAAAACGTCGAACTCACGACGTGTGACCAAGCGGCAGCTAAGGGTGAAGAGCCTGAGGATGAACGGCCAATATGGTAGGGCAGGCTTTGTGGTTCTTTTTTTTGAACAAGGGCAGGCTTTGTGTTCTTTAAGAGTAACTAGCAAACATGCCCATGTGTTTCAACGGGGGAGAAAAAGTCACCCTCATACACACTCTCGAGACATCAGTAAATCCCTTCAAATATTTTACGATGTCACATGACAAATAACATGATAAGTGGTGTTGCGCAAAAAAATAAAGATGGGTTGATTTTTGAAGTGTACTCAAAATGTTTTTAACTTATTAGACAACAAAAATATCTACCTAGTTGGAGGTATCTCATTACACATTCTGAAGAGCCTGGGGATGAACAACCAATACGGTAGGGAAGGCTTTGTGGTTCTTTTCTTTTCGAACAAGGGCAGGTTTTGTGTTCTTTAAGAGTAACTAGCAAACATGCCCATGCGTTTCAAGAGGGAGAAAAAGTCACCTCTCATACACACTCTCAAGATATCAGTAAATCCCTTCAAATATTTCAGGATGTCACATGACAAATAACATGATAAGTGGTGTTGCGCAAAAAAAAGATGGATTGATTTTTGAAGTGTACTCAAGATGTTTTTAACTTATTAGACAACAAAAATATCTACCTAGTTGGAGGTATCTCATTACACATTTGTTGTTTCGTCCTTGGTGATGCCCAACAAATATTTGTGGTGCGATGAAAATAACAAAGTACATTTAGTAATTAATGATAGCATCACTATAAGAAAATACACTTCCGTGATGATACGTGTTTGTCACAGTAGGTCACGTTTTCTGTCATGCATGTACATCCATCACAATTTTATGACAGAATCAAGATAGTCATACCTGTGTTGTCGTACAGGTGTTCCATGACATTAACAAAATTATCATCACGGAAGTGTCCACTTCCATGACGATAAATTGCACGTCATAGAATTGCTTTCGTCAAGGGTGACCGACACGTGGCATCGACCGTAACGGGTCGTCGTTAAGCTATTGAGTCCGGTTTTGGATCCGATAACCCGTTAACACCCTGGACTAATGGGGATTTTTCACGTGTAAAATTCTCATTGCCCGGAGGAAACACGTGTTTGCTCACCGTTGGGACAGATGTCATCCACTCATTGGACAGGAGGCGCCTATGATACATCGACACGTGGCACGGCCCAACAGAGGCTCACTCCGGTGAAAAGGCCGGCCTAGCTAAAGGACCACCATGTTTTTTCAGACACTAGTGGGCTGGCCCGTTAACACCCTGCGATATTTTGGGCCAAATTGAGGCTCATACCAGATCAGGCCCGTTCACAGCCTGTCGTGTTTTGGGCCAAATGACGGCTTATATCGGACCAGTCCCCTTAACAGGCCACTGTTATTTTCGGCTCGTTCTAAGATAGGTTTGTATTTTAGCCTGTTAAATGCACGTTTACCAGTTCGGCCCCATAATAGTTTCGGCCTGTTAGCGGCCCATGGTGCTTCTCGGACGTTGTCGTCCCGGTTTAACTTTAGGCCATTTAACGGCCCATGCAGAAACTGGGCTATTTCTTGCCCGAAGTAACTTTAGGCCTCTTAACGGCCCGTAGTCTTCGTGGATAAATTTCAGCCCAACTAGCCTATCGGCCTGTTAATGGCCCGTGTAATAGTTGGGCCTAATTATAGCCCGCGTTGAATCCAGCCTGCTTACAGCCCATCTGTTAATGGCCTGTGACACTTTTAGGCCTATGGCCCGTGTAGATACCGGCCTGCTTAAAGCCCATAATTTTATTGGGCCAAACAGGCCCGAGATATATTTTAGCTTGTTAACTGCTCGTCCTATTTGGGCCAAACATGGGCCTTAGGCAGTTTCGGCCTGTATTGGACCGTGAATTTTTCAGCTCAACGCTAGCCCAATCTAGGTTTTAGCCTGTTAAAATCCCTTGGTATTCTCTGGCCCAGCTGGCCAGAACTTTACTCGGCCTGTTAAAGGCGGGAAACAACTATAGGTTTAGACCTGCTACTGGTCCAAGATGATTATAGGTCCATGTTTTGGCCCATATGAGTAAGGGGCCGGCCTGAAGACCGACAACACTGAGATCCACTGAACCTTCCGGCCTAAATTACAGCATACCGACCAAGAATAAACCTAGACTATACAAAAAAGAAATTACAGCATAGTACATCCCCTCGGCATCAAAGTTCGCCGCTAGTGATAATAATGGACAACCAGACAGCAGAGTACATAAACTGGGCAGGTCGCCACCAGTGGAAGTTAATAGGCGGACAAAATAATAGCCAGAACCGACAGGACTTCAACACAGTTCAAGAAAAATCAGCCCGACCCAGGAGCTGCAGCGCAAGCAGCTTAGCAACCTGATGAGTCTGCGCTTCTTTGGCGCTCATATCCACCAACTTAAGCCGCATAGCATCAATAAACGCCATGTACTTACAGTTAATCTTGCATAGAGATTGGAGTTCCAGTCGTATTCGAACGGAAGCATGTATTTCTGCTTGAATTTCATACTGAAAAAGTCGAACAGATTCAGGCGGCGACTTCATCGATCTTGTGACACTAAGTAAGTTTGACACTACATCAAGATGTGACTTCTTAGTTGTATCCCTATCCTCAATATGTGTTGCATTCTCCTCTGGAATATGTGTTAGACGGACAAACAATGGGTTCGTCTCACTATCATTGTGGCAATTCTTCCTAGCAGCAATGTTGTCACCCTGAAAGAGAAACAAGTAGGTAGATAACAGGTTTTGCACGTATAAGCGTCCCAAAGCGAGGTAGAAGTAACAAATCAGTTATACAAAATGATGTTTAGAAAACACCAATGCAAATAAGACGCACCAAAATGAGCATCAACATATGTATGGGCATTCAGTGCACACTAATCATTTGGGATATCCTCGATGAAGCTACATTGCATTAATGGATTCATATAAGTAAGATATGTGTTACTACAACAAGATCTATAGTGAGCATCTGTGTATTTGTGGAACATAGCGATAACATTAATATGTAGAGATCCAAAATGAGCATTCAGCACTTACTGGACACCGATAGTACACATATACTGGACCAAAGCTGCATACTGCATTTATGATACCCTATTGCAGGCATTATAAAGAATTCTCAGCCTCATCTACATCACCTCCATCCATCCATCCATCTCTGCAATACACATCCTTCTCTGTCTATTTTTCTCCACCTCCCTCTCAGCGCTTCAGTACTTCAAGGCTTCTAGCTAGCCCTGCAGTAATGGTAGCAATGCCAAGGACTACCATCGTCCTCTCCACCATCATCTTCTTCCTTTTTTCCGCTCATGCTAGTGGCTCTGTGTAGGATCGAAAGTATGTCTAGAGGGGGGGGGGGGTGATTAGACTACTTGACCAAATAAAAATCTAGCCTTTTCCCAATTTTAGTTCTTGGTAGATTTTAGCAACTTAGCACAAGTCAAGCAATCAACCTACACATGAAATTCTAAGAGTATAGCAGCGAAATGTAAAACAATTGCATATGAAGGTAAAGGGAGGAGATTTAGGGAGCAAACGCAATGTTGACACGAAGATTTTTTATCCGTGGTTCCGATAGGTGGTGCTATCGTACATCCATGTTGATGGAGACTTCAACCCACGAAGGGTAACGGTTGCGCGACTCTACGGAGGGCTCCACCCACGAAGGGTCCACGAAGAAGCAACCTTGTCTATCCCACCATGGCCGTCGCTCACGAAGGACTTGCCTCACTAGGGTAGATCTTCACGAAGTAGGCGATCTCATTGCCCTTACAAACTCCTTGGTTCAACTCCACAATCTTGTCGGAGGCTCCCAAGTGACACCTAGCCAATCTAGGAGACACCACTCTCCAAGAAGTAACAAATGGTGTGTTGATGATGAACTCCTTGCTCTTGTGCTTCAAATGATAGTCTGCCCAACACTCAACTCTCTCTCAAAGAATTGGATTTGGTAGAAAGAAGATTTGAGTGGAAAGCAACTTGGGGAATGCTAGAGATCAAGATTTATGTGGTTGGAATGGAATATCTTGACCTCAACACAAGTGTAGGTGATTCTTTCTCAGAAAATATGTATTGGAAGTGTAGGCATGTTCTGATGGCTCTCTCCATGAATGAAGAGTGGGTGGAGGGGTATATATAGCCTCCACACAAAATCTAACCGTTACACACAAATCACCAAACTCGGTGGGACCGATTCAAAGAACTCGGTTAGACCGATTTGGTTCATAATGTGACCGTTAGGTGTTTTGGTGGGACCGTCACGTCAACTCGGTGGGACCGATTTCATTAGGGTTAGGGCATAACGTAATCTCGGTGAGACCGGTTACACAAACTCGGTGAGACCGATTTTGGTAATAGACTAACAGAGAGTTGGTCAGGCAAACTCGGTGGGACCGATTCGCTCATCTCGGTTGGACCGAAACGTTACGAAAAGGAAACAGGGTGTTTGCATTGCAAGCTCGGTGGGACCGACCGCTCATCTCGGTTTGACCGAAAAGTTATGAAGGGAAACAGAGAGGTTCCAATCCCATCTCGGTGAGACCGAGATCCCTATCAGTGAGACCGAATAGACTAGGGTTTCTGGCAATGGCTATGTCAACTGAACTCGGTGGCTCCGGATAGAATGAATCGGTGGGGCCGAGTTGGACTTTTAGGTTTGGGACATATGTGGATATGAGAAAGTAGTGGAGGGTTTTGGAGCATATCACTAAGCATTTTGAGCAAGCACCTCATTAAGCAACACCTCATCCCTTCTTAATAGTATTGGCTTTTTCTATAGACTCAATGTGATCTTGGATCACTAAAATAGAAAATGTAGAGTCTTGTGCTTTGAGCTTGAGCCAATCTTTTGTCCTTAGCATTTTGAAGGGTCCATTTTCTAATCCATGCCATGCCAACCATTGAGCTTACCTAAAAAATTCATCTTGGAATAGTATTAGCTCAATGAGCTATATGTTGTTAGGAATTACCAAAACCACCTAGGGATAGTTGCACTTTCACTCTGATACTGGCAAGCCCAAAGCGACCAAGCTCATGGTGGAAGCATGCAAGAAGGCCTTGATCAACAACCCCTACAACGAATCTGTCACGCAAGAATTCTGTTTGTCCACCCTTCAGTCGGACAATTGAAGTGCCGAGGCTAAGGACCTCCGTGACTTAGTGCTCGTCACTGTCGACATCTTTAAGAGCTGTATCACTGCCGCTAGTGGTAAGGTCAAGCAAAAGCTTCAAGATGCCAAGAAGGGAACAGTGGCAATGCACGTTCTCAGTTATTGTGAGGTGGAGTATGAAGATGTGGTGAGACGCCTCAACGTGTGCCACGGCCTGATCAAGGACTACCAAGGTGACAAGAGTGGGCAGCAGTTCTTGCATCTGCCCGACTTTGTGGATATGAATTACAACCCTATCGTCGTGTGTTGGTTAGAGCTTCCAGATATGCCTGGTGCGGAGGTGCTCATCAAAGAAAACGAGGAGTTGTACATGCTTCTCATCCTCAACAACGCCTTGCTAATATCATATGATGTCCGCGATTAATATTATTTGTTGTTGCATCAGTTATTTGAAATAATAATACTGAACCTTTTTGTGGCATAAATTTACTCGGGTTTTGTGTTATTAACTTACTATATATGCACATGGATGGCTGTGAAGTGTGAATAACTTATTTATTGAACCGAGTATTCAAGAAGGGATCTCTACTCCTAATGGAGCAGTTGGTAGTCTCGCTTTCAGGTTTTTTTCGTCCCACCTTTCATGGTTTTTTTGGTACCTCCTCCCACCTTCGCTGATTTTTTTCATAGATTTTTTTTCGTCCCCCCCCACTTCATCGGTTTATTTTCGCGTCACCCTCTCACACAACGAAAGAAATCTAAACAGATCAGAACTTTCCATACTGACGCAAGTTATTTAGTAATGTAGAATCAATCACGAACAATCTCTAAAGATCAAATCTAAATTAATTAACCTTACCTTAAATCACTCAATCACATTAATTAGAAAACAAATATTTGATTTTCAGAAAAATCGCTCAATCACATTAACCTTACCTTAACTCACGGATGGTAATCAATCTCCAAACAAAGGAAACAATACATCGAGGGAGCAGTAAATAAACTCCCTTTCTTATGACATGTAATGATCTTCCCTTCCCTCTGCGTTGTCGAGCGTTCTTGATTCTCGAGGCCGATGATTGGGCTGCGTCACTGGATCGCGGCGGTGCCGGAGGACGAGGACGGCGAGGTCGGATGCCGCGGCACCGCGTTCGCCGCGGCCGGTGAAGGGGGCAAAGAAGGGCGGCTTCCCTGTCCGTGGTCGTGGCCGTGGCCCTAGGAATTGGTGCGGTGGAAGCGGCACTTGAAGGACCCGGCGTGGGTGGCCGGCGCACAGACGCGCATGGAAGCGGGCCCGTGGCCCGTGCCGGACATCCGCCGATGCCGACCCGGGCCACCTCCTCCGCGTATTCTTGGAGCTGTGGCTGGTCGATTTACATGAAATTAATTCCCTCAGTTGTGATGGCAAATATAATACACATCCATATAGTTATGCACTATCGTGTGTGTGTGTGTGTGAAATAGATGGATTATGGTCCCGTACCCAATAAGATGAATATGTGTGTGTGTATGTG
>NC_057812.1:12642485-12643834 GCF_018294505.1 Triticum aestivum | reverse complement strand
GTTAGAGAGAGATAGAGGGAGAGGGGGGGGGGGAGAGAGTGAGGAAGAGGGAGGGAGAGAGTGTGTGTGTGTGAGGATTTGATGGTAAAAAAAGTCGCCAATGTCACTTGATATGTATGAGAATATTAATATTGAACTCTTAAAGGTAATGTGACCCCTTTGCAACACACGGGCGTTCTTCTAGTACTTGTAAAAGACCAGCTGGATAATTGGAAATATGATTGTCGCTCACTTGTCTTCTCTGCTTCAAGGGGATACAACAATGCCACTGGTTCACTCCTTGTGAAATCTAACTTTAATTTGGGTTAAAAACCTATTTTTAATAGAAGAACAAGAAGAAGAAGTTCTTCTGACAGCTGATTCACCAAAACAGACTGAATAAAAGGGAAATGTTATAAAGGAATGGGTCTTCTCCATGAGTAGTCATGTGTCAAGCGTGGATCAATACTACTAGTGGCAAGAGTCCATCTATTGTTCTGTTCTTTGCCGTGCCATGACAGCAACATATCCGCTGAAGTTTGTCTGTTCACCATAGAGACATGAAGTCTCACCTTGACACTCATCAAGGAACTGTTCAAGGCCTTGATGGTGCAAAGACCTAAGAGAACCATGTACTTTGACCTGCAGGAGCCAACAGGTCGTTACATGCACGCATCCATGCATACTCATGTCCATCCATGGTCGGTGCTGGCGCTGAAGCACCCTTTTGCAAGTATTCATACATGATAACAATAGTAGTTTCATGGTCGTACGTACAAGCAAGATCATGAAAAACACAGAATCGAATATCTTTGATTCGACCACAAGATGAAAAACTCGTTAGTTTATCTATTGGCACAAACGCTCACCATGAAAAAAAAACAATATGTGGACATCCAAAGAGAAAAACGGTGGCAGGTAGGATGATTTTTTTAGATCATTCATTGCTTAAAACTGTCTGTGATTTGAAAATGCGGCTTGACAATAGTTGTAAGGAAATCTCTTTTCTAGTTGACTTGGATATTTGATCTAGCATGTTGAGTTTAATTTTATCACATGGATAACACATTGGTTGCACCTTCTACAGATCATGTGCTTTCTTACATTTAGATTGTAACCAGAGACTAAATTATGTGCATCTTGAAGAATTCTTAAAATGAATACAAATATGAAATCTGTAGAACGAGAGAAGAGAACAGAAATGGAAGTTAGACATATTAATGCAAGGTTATCTAAAACATGTATCAATATATCTATACATACAATAGTAAAAAAAACTACAGTAAAAAACAGAAAAAAAAATAGATGGAGGGAGGAGGGAGGAGAGAGGAGGGAGGAGGGAGGAGGAGGAGGAGGGCGGTGGGATCAGA
>NC_057812.1:12588593-12642015 GCF_018294505.1 Triticum aestivum | reverse complement strand
AGGAGGAGGGAGGAGGGCGCGGAGGGAGGAGGGCGCGGAGGGAGGAGGAGGGATGGGAGGAGGGAGGAGGAGGGATGGAGGGGCTACCTCATTGGAGGAGTAGGAGCGTCCGTGCCGGCGGCGACGACGGTGGCTGGGGAACGGCGGCGGTGGCGGACAATGAGGGGGGGGTGCTGGGGAGAGTGACTGAGAGGGAGAGGGAGAGGGTCGGCCACGCGGGAACGATAAGGTAGGGTTAGTAGTAGCGCGGGTTCATGAAAAACACTACTAGTATGGAGCATAGCAGTAGCACTAGGTATGCATAACGCACTGCTGCTAAGTGGGGCCAGCCATGTGCGCCCAGTTCAAACTTAGCAGCAACGCGTTTTGCTAACACGCGCTACTGCTAAAAGGATAGCAGTAGCGCCTTTTACCGCAACGCGCTACTACTAAGTAGCAGTAGCGCTTCATTTTGTCCAGCGCTACTTCTATATCTCTGTGTATAAAGTTTTCCTTAGTAGTGTGATGCTGTGGATGAAACTTTGATCCATTTGTTCTGGAATTGCCCATTTGCACTCTCATGTTGGGATATTATAGCACTAGGAAGAACCAGAGGCATCTCTACTTTTGATGAATTCCTTCTCATTGCCAATCAGTTACCTAAAGACTTTGCACTTGACATCATCATTATGAGTTGTTGGAGCATCTGGTCAGTGAGAAATGATAACATCTTCAAATCAGCACCTTCTAGTACAGATACATGGAAATTTTATTTGGAGGAAGGACTATGGGCTGTTCAACTCCGGGCAAAAGAAGAAAAGGCAAGCAAGATAAAACAATGGTCTGACTTGGTTTTATAATGGCATGACTTCCAATTCCTAGAACAGGGATAGGCTGAGAGGTCTATACATTGTTAATATTTGTATTTTGTAACTTTTCTTTATTAATGAAAATATTGTATAACGATTGTTCTACTGTTAGGGCTAAAAAAGAAGAACAACTATAATTTAATTCCCTATAACATATATTTGGTTCGCTCATTTAATCAAACACCTGGAAGGCAGCACGGTGAATGTGAAACGCGGCAGCCATCATGCTGGCATTGAGCACGGCGTTGGCGACGCCGACGAGCGCGGTGAAGGCTAGCCTTGCGATGGGCACTATGCTCGGCACCCACGCCATGGTGGAATATGATGTCACGCTTGTTATCGGATCTTTCACCGGCGACTGTGGGTGCGTTCCCGGGAAGAGGAGTCTGTCGCCTGGAGGAGGAGCGAGCAGAGCAGAGCAGGAAGAAATGTTTCTGGCAACTCGCTGCCCACAACAATGAGCGTTCCATTGATCTTTGTCCTATATACTATTAGGGAGTAGACCCCTAACTATTACCTCATGCCTGTGTCATGATTTTTTACACAGGCGTGCCGAACAGGCCACCCCATGTGTTGACAGAGGTTGACCCTAAGAACGTCTGTGCTAGAGCTCCTGTGCGAAGACAACAAACACATGAAGCAAGAAGGCACGGTGCCAATGCGTGTCCTTATGCTAACTCCACCACGCGCCCCCCTCCTGTCCGCATGCGTCCGTTTGAGATAAAACGGACGAACCAGACGGCCCAACCGCGGACGCAAAATTTTTATCCGTTTTCTGTCCGCTTTCGACCCATCCCCGGCCCATATTTGCGCCGCTTTTGGGGTGAAAGGGACAGCACGCGGACGGGCGGGGCGTCTGCGCGTGTCCTTCCCTGGCCCGCCCGTTGATGGCACAAGGACACCTTTTTCTATCTGCCCCCCTCCCTTCCTCCAGCCGCACCCCCTCCACTCTTCTCCACTTTTCCCCACTCTTCCCCTCGCCGCCGCCGCTGCCATTGTAGCTGTGCAGCTTGGACGCGCGCTCGCCCAACCCCTTCCCCTCGGCGCCCCCGAGCTACCCAATCACGGCCACCTGATTTGCGCACCCGCCGGCCGGATTTGGGGCAGATCCGGTCAGCCTCGAGCTCGCCCGGCTGTGGGAGGCCGCGCCGCGCCATGGACTGGCTGGGCACTGGGCCGGAAGGCCCTGGCAGGGCCGCAAGGCCGCATGCAGGCAGTGGCTCCTCCTCTAGCCACTCGGATCTACACCGTTGGTGGTCTGCCGTCAGATACACTTATGACGCTCGGCCGGGCTCGGTGCTAGCCAAAAAGCTCGTCGGTGCACCGTTGCCACTAATTAAGTGCGACCACCGCCCAAAGAAGGTCGTTGGCCGCATGTCTACAACGCCGGAACATTCAGGATGGGTGTTCATCAAATGCTTAAATGATGGGGTATGTGCTCTTTTTAGGTTCGGTTGTGCTCTTAGATTTGACTAGTTGCGTGCTAACTTAAAATTTTATTGTGTAGCATGGATGCAAGTTTTGGTATTGGGAAGAAGAGTACATCGATATATTGTTAGAGCGCAATTTATTAGATGTTCGTGCACTTTTAGCTAGCATAGAGGCTAGAGATGAGACTAGTGCACTTGTTGCTAGATTAGAGGCTAGACATGAGACTAGATGCGAGAAAGCAACCTCTACTTCTTTAGACTCGAAGAAGAAAGAAGCACGCAAGATCGAGCCTCCTCTGCAGATAAACAATGAATGCATCGAGAAGGCACTAATCCAACTTACAGGAGCAGTTATGGAAGTTAAATATCTTCTAAAATGTATTTTTGTGGTTCTTATTTTTTTGGTCTTATTTTTCTATTCAAAATTTGGTGATGTATTCCATGTATCAAAAATGAATGATGAAAAAAAGTTAAGGGCTTACAAAGAAAAATCTATGCGGACAAGATGCGGCCGGGATGCGTCCGCGTGTTGGGCGAACGGCCAGCGCATCCCGCCCGGACGCGACCCCATTGCCCTATCCAAACGGACAGAATCCGGGTAAAACGGACGTCCATTTGAAGTCACACGGTGGAGTTGACCTTAGTTTGTGTGAGGTGGATTATATGACTCTGTGTTGAGCGTCCTCAACATATGTGATCCCATGATCAAGGATTACCAAGGCGACGAGGACGGGCTACGGTCCAATGAGCTCGCCAGTTGTGTGGATATGGCATATGATTATGTCGATGAGTGCGACTCCGAGCTTGTCGATATGCGTGGAGTGGGGGCTCTGGTCAATGGAAACAGTGAACTGGGCATGCTGGTTAAATTGAACACTGCCTTGGTAGCACCAGATGTGATGTTTCTCGACTATATAATGTTTGTTTTTTTCTAAGAAAATATGTTGATGTGAAATTAATTGTACTCTTAATAATAATAAAGTTATCATGGCATTGATTTTACTCTGATTTTGTCTGTTGATATATTAATATGCATGGTTTTGAATAAATTCTTTATTTTTCTAGGATAATTGGAGACTTGTTTGGGGTCATCCGTCTTTTTTGCTTCAAAGGCTAAAAATGATGCCATCGGTCCCTCCCTGTGGAACATATCTTTAAAATGGCTCCTGAAATTCTGTTGTTGTCATTGTGTTCTTCTGATGTTTTGAAGTTATTTATCTCTCCCATTACCTCTATGGATGCAGTCTTTTCAAGCGCGAAGATCCGATGGGCAGCCAAAGTAACATCGCAAAAAAATTGGTGGGAAAACGGAATTCAATTCCTCGACCCTCTCTAGCAAACAATCATGTGTAGCCAAGAGGCCATGACCATCTTTGTGTCAATAATATCATCTATATCTTACTTGAAATTTGGATTATTTGAATTTGATTTATTTGAACCATGGCAACATTTTCTAGGGTAACGATAATTCTAGTAGCCGGCCTGTCATAGGAAATTTGTCCGAAATAAAACTTCATACCGATGCACACGACCGTCAACATGTGAGAGCCAACGTGAACCAACCTCTGGTTGAATGGTAAGGAGGACAATGGTATCCGCAGCCCTTCAGGCTTCATGTCCTAGACTTGACAATGGTGCTCGCATTTTCCTAGACTATTGATTCTTTGTTGAACGAGAATTAGATAGTTAATTTTTTAACAAATAATATGCAATTTTAATCTTAGAATTTGTGAAAATGTGTGTTGAAAACTTCTATACCTAAAATATACTACCCCCGTTCCGTAGTATAGTGAATATAATTTATTTGAAAAGTCAAACCTCACAAAGTTTGACCAAATTTGTGAAGAAAGACATTTACATCTAGAATGACAAATGTGTATCATTAGATTCACCATAAGATGTAGTTTCATGTTAAATATATTTGCTATTGTAGATATAATTTGTTTTTGCAATAAACTTGGTCAAAGTTTGGAAAGTTTGACTTTTAGAAAAAATCTATACGCACTAGATTATGGAGGAGGGAGTAACATAATTGTTTTATAACACTTTCTTTCAAGCTACAACTGGTCGACATAGAAATAACAGTTACCCTGTCACCGAGAAAAAACAAATTCATTATTATAATGTAATGTGGTTTGTCTATGCTATGTTTTAAAAGAACGTATGCAAATAAGAGGTTATATAGGCATGTCTCAGAGTTATACTATACTAGTCATCAACCCGTGCACATGCACGGGCTAGCACTTTTAATATTGCATACAACAAAGTTGTTACAAATTAGAAATGTCAGACAATAATAATATGTTGATATGGGTTATTGTTGTCACACATGCATGTTTATCTTTGTTAGACATAAGGTTCAACAGTGTTACATTGCTTCGGACTATTTTGTTATTTGATTGTTTGCCTCCAATTGTGTGACAACCTTATTAATATTGTCATTGTGTGATGGCAAACAAAAGTTTGTAGTATATTCTCATTACTATAAGCACCATAGATTATTCCGGTTTTAAGTTCTAGTCTCAACAAACAAATTCTTAAAGAATTTCTTATATTTTTAATACGGATGTCATTTTTTTATATTTTCTATCCATACTGTATACATACCTATACCACATAGATAATCGTGTGTCTATTAGATCTTCGTGGCGCATGGTACATCCATATTTTCTTGTTACTTCGGTAATTTGTATGTATTTAAAGATGCTTTAATAGCTAATTTTCTCTTTTTTCTAAGACCAAAATAAAGACATGCATACGTACTATATATGCAGATAAGTGTTAGCAATCCGTGCCTTAATCCATTATTATCATAGTTGGATCATAGTCTTGTCGGAGCATGAATCCAAGAAGAACTTATTAGAGGTTGTACTTGGTAGTTGGACTTTTTTATTATCATAAAATAGGGTGAACTTTGATGCCCGGGGTGGATGGAAGGAGACGCGGTGACAATAACAATGAGGAAGATCGATTGCCGCTTGGGGTCGCAGTCGATCTTGCATCATACCTCGCAGCACCTGTCGTCAGGTTTCTTTGCAGTTTGTTGTTGGCCCTGCTGGTGGGAGAGCGCACTTGATGGTGATGGCGAGTTGGGTATATCCTTCGGTTAGAGAAATCGCCACCACCAGCCACATGTAGGAGAGCAGGATTGAAGAGGAAGTGGAGTATGCGGCCATGTAGAGGAACTGAGCCAGATGTTTCTTCTTTTAAAATCGATTGACAGAAGATTTTATTTATGGAGTTTCATCGGTCATCAATTGGATTCCGTCTTTCTTTTCCTTTTATTGGTAGTGCTTTTCTAAGGACGCTATCTTTTCTCTTTAAGGAACGGAGAATGTTTTTTTGACAACGTTGGACGTATCACATGACATTTTTTTTGGACGAGACCATCTATGATTCGGCAAGTTTTCTTTATTGGATATAAATTTACAACGTAGTGGTTCTGATTAGTAAGAAGTCTTGAAAGATCTGACCATATAGAGGAGACGTGGTTGCCTAAAAAAAGTACAGGAGCTAGTGGAGACGTTTTCTCTTTTTTTGGGGGAGGGATGCTTTTCCTTTTTTTTAATAGGCGAGAAGAGTTTCACGTATGAGCTGTTTCTTATGGAAGGAGGCTTTTTTTTGTTTGAGACGGAGATATAAGATTTTCGGAAACATTAACGCCCACACGCGTGGAACGTCTTCAACTCGCCCACACGCCTGGATTGTCGTTGGTTATTTTTTGCACGAATCCTGACACCAAAAGATGGATTTGGTGTGCCACGTAGGACAAGCCCGGTGTGTGGTGTGTAGGTAGTTCGCCCGCATGCTGTTTCTCCCTCGGACGAGACCGGTTGCGAGTCGGGGCGTGCGGTGGAACTGCTGTCGCGCCCGCACGCCGCGCACGACTTCTGTTCCCCATCTCCCATGACTGCCCTTTTTCCCACTCTCCCAAACCAAGTTGTCATTTGCCATGTTTTCTGCAAGGTACATGACAACTGCCCTATTTGTGATTGTAAGCAGATGGCAACTCTCTTTACCCTGAACATGTTATTGTTGCCACGTCTGTTTTTGTAGCGCTAAATGGCAACTGTCCAGTGCTAGTACGTGGCAACTGCCCTATTTGTGATTATAAGCAGATGGCAACTCTCTTTACCCCGAACATGTTATTGTTGACACGTCTGTTTTGTAGCGCTACATGGCAACTGTCTAGTGTTAGTAGGTGGCAACTCCTAAAGATACCACCGTCGCCCACATGCCCGTCTCCTCTCCCACACACCAAAAGCTATCAATTGCCATGTGTTTTTGCAGGGTACATGGTAACTGCCCTAGTGTGCTTGTAAGCAGATGGCAACTCTCTCTTTTACCCGAACATGTTTTTTGCCATGTTTTTGTAGTGCTACATGGCAACTGTCTAGTGTTAGTAGGCGGCAAATCCTAAAGTTTTCAAATCATGGCATCTATAGTAGACCAGATCATACATGGCAACAACTACAGTTGCCCAAAAATGGCATCCGACACTTGACCTGAGATGGCAACTGCAGTTGAGCAACCATGGCAACTGTAGTTGTCAGACATGGCAACTGCAGTTCAGCAACATGGCAACTACAGTTAAACGAACATGGAAGAGGGTTCGGACCATGGCAATCACGGCGGGACGCGTGGTTACTGCCACGCGGGGCGTGTGGCTCGCAGGCGGGGAGGGGCGAGGGCCGAGACGGGTCGTGCGGGCCGTGAGGTCGCTCGCCCGGACGTGCTAGTGCGGGCGATTGCGCCACACACCGAACGTGCGGGCTGTGGTGGGGTGCGCGCGGACGTGCTCGTGCGGGCGGGCCTGTGTCGATGCCACACGGGGCGTGCGGCACATACCCCCTAGATGCCACACGTGTGGCAGTTATCGTCGTCCAAGATTTTTAATTATGTACCTACACATTTTATTTTACACATTTTGCATTTATTTTCTAAAATGTTCGTTCTGCGCTTTTGTAGCAAATTGGGAAAACATAAATCGCAAAGTGAATATCCTTATAAATATAGATAGTGAAGAAGGTGAAAAAATGTGCAAATGATGATACTTTTATCCTTTTTCGTGTTGGCTGCCATTCTAAACTTTTACGAAACTTAACTGCATCTGTGAGAAGTTGGCAATAGAGAAATACATGCATTTTCTAAAATAACCGAGAAAACCATGCATTGTAACATAGGCTAAGGAGAGCACACAATTAGCACAAATTTTTTCTAAATATCCATATGTTTACTAAGTAAAAAAAATCCCCGGAAAAAATTGATGTAGAAATGTTGATTCTAAACATAAATTTGGATATCCATAAAGAAAAATTATTGAATGGTAATCATAATTAATTCTATCTACATATCACTAGTCGTCAATCCGTGCACCTGCACGGGCTAGCAATTGTAATATCAGATATAACATATTTTTGACAAATTATAAATATCAAACAATCATTTGGATATAGGTTATTATTATTACACATGCACATTGGATCCAATGAAGTTACATTTCTTTGACTATTTTGTGATTGATTGTTTATGTCCAATTTTGTGACGAAAGTATAAAAATATCGCTGTGTGATGGAAAATCACGTCAAATTTATAGAAGATATGTGGAAATAAGAATGTGCTACTTTATGAAGGTTATATAAGGGTATATTTTTTATGTTGGTAGAAAACATGGTTACAAACGCAAAAGTTATTGTGTGCATCATGCACTCGTGATCTAGAAGTTTCTAAAAGGCACAAAGGTCGAGTGTTCTATTGTAGCCTTTCTTAGTTAACCTAAAAGAAGGAATACATGCTTGTTTTTGCCACGAAAGAATGGTAGAATTATAAATACTTTGTTTCTATACACAATAATGGACACATGCATGCATGACTTTCCGTTAACATACATGATATCCTAGCAAATACTATAAGAACCATAGATTATTCACATTAGATGTTTTTATGTGTACCAACGAATTCTTAAACAATTTATGTTATGATTAGCATGGATGGAAAATTTCATTTTTCTATCCATACTATCTATATCTATATCTATATCTATATCTATATCTATATCTATACCTCTATACCTACTAATAAAGCAAGGTGTGTTTCTCTGATTTTTTCATCCGTTCACCAATGAAAAGATTTTTTTTCTATTCGAGGTGGTACAATTTTTTTGTCCGTTTGTCTATTAGAAAAGAAAAACGCCAGATCTCGTACATGGGCCGCCCACAGTATTGGCCCACGAAATCCAGCCCAGTTATTTTTGTGTACATGCAGGTGGAAAAACCCTATTTATCGCAATTAGCGTTACATAGTCGTAAATTCGCACTGGGCGCCCAAGCTGGGCTGAAATATATTCTTTTTTTGTTTTGTGTTATGTTTCTGTTTTTCTTTTTCCGTTTCTTTCTCCTTTTGTTTGGTCTTTTTCCCTTTCGAGTTTACCTTTTTCTCCTTTTTTCGTAAATTCAAAATTGTCAAAAAACTACATAATATCATAAAAAATCGACTTTTTTAAATGCTCAGAACTTTAAAATATGTTTCTATTTTTCTTTTTCCATTTCTTTCACTTTTTCTTTGGTGTTTTCTCCTTTCAAGTTTATTTTTCTCCCATTTTTTTGTAAATTCAAAATTTTCAAAACATTCATAATATCATAAGAATCAATTTTCTAAAAAAATGTTCAGAACTTTAAATATATTCTTTTTTGAAAAAGTTTATAATATAAATATTTGTTCTCATTCCAAAATAGTCACAAATTCGCATAAGGCGCTCGAGCTTGGTTGAACCATTTCTTTTTGTTCTATGTTATGTTTCTACTTTTCTTTCTCCATTGGTTTCTATTTTCTTTCCTTTTCTTTTTTCTTTTTTCCTTTCAAGTTTATTTCTCTATCTCCCCTTTATTCATAAAACCAAAATTTTCAATAAAACTCATAATATCACACAAATCCGTTTTTTTAAATGTTTGGGATTTTAATATATATTCCTTTTCAAAAAATGTTCAGAACATTAAATCTTCACTATTAGGAAAAGGGCTATAGCTAATTTGGACATTAATGGCGCACCATGTATGCAGTGGCGCACCAGATACAGGTGCGTCATTATTGATATATTACTAGTGGTGCACCTGGTGTGTGGTGCGCTAGTACTAGTTTTGAAGAAAAAAATAAAAAAATTGTTAGCAGTGGCGCACTAGAGGATAGTGCGTCATTACTAGTTGACATAGTAATGGCGCACCTGTACAAAGTGCATCATTACTATGTGTATGACTGGGTCAAACCTTGATCAAACTTAGTAATGACGCACTTTGCATAGGTGCGCCATTACTATGTCAAACTTAGTAATGACGCACCTACACAAAGTGTGCCATTACTATCTTTGACCAAGGTTTGACCAAGTCATACACATAATAATGGTGCACTTTGTGAAGGTGTGTCATTACTTACTTTCTTTGCACCCCCACCCCTCTGGACCGCCGTTTCAGTTTTAGAAAAAATAAAAGAAAA
The DNA here is from genome assembly GCF_018294505.1 of Triticum aestivum. Taxonomy (NCBI): domain Eukaryota; kingdom Viridiplantae; phylum Streptophyta; class Magnoliopsida; order Poales; family Poaceae; genus Triticum; species Triticum aestivum. The sequence goes on along the minus strand of NC_057812.1, from coordinate 12,632,249 downwards.
TGATGGAAATGTCAAAAAAAAAAGGAAATAAATTTCCCATGTGATATGTGGTCTAGTTGTTGGAAAATTTACAAATATGAATTTCGACTTTATTTAAAAAATCTCTCTGGAATTTAGTAAAATGGGCATAACTTTTACATACGAACTCGGATTAAAAAGTTTTATATATGAAAAAGCATCTACTCAAAAAGTTACAAGATTTTCAGAATCCCGAAAAACCTAACAGAATGAAAGATACGAGGCTTTTAAGATCTAGAGTGGGGAAAAGAAAAAAAATCAAACTTGCTAGTGGCGCACCATTTGCTAGGTGCGCCACTAGTAACAGAAAAAAAATTGGTTTCAATTTTTTTTCAAAATATGATACGTAATAGGACCGGGAAGTTTGAAATTTCATCACACTCATGAACATGAATAAAGTTCTAGACATCAACAAGGTTTAATAGGATCGATATGATAGATATATATCAACAAGTGCATGTTAAGTAAGCTGGTGCTGGGGTTGGATAGAACTGCGAAGTTAAGCGTGCTCGGGCCGGAGTAGTGTGAGGATGGGTGACCTTCCGGCAAGTTTGACCACGGAGTGCGATTTGACTTGAGATTAAGCATATTGACCTGAGATTAAGAAAAAAAGGGAAAAAATATATGAAAAAAATTTAGAAATTTTTTTTATGAAAAAATTTTGTTAGTAATGACGCACTTCTATGTGGTGCGCCATTACTAAGTCAGATAGTAATGGCGCACCTTCTAGGCATAGTAATGGCGCACTATAGGTGCGCCATTACTATCTGTGATAGTAATGGTGCGCTATTACTATTTGTTACTAGTGGCGTGGTAATAGTGGCGCACCTATAGTGCGTCATTAATAGCAAAAATATGTACGCCACTAATTAGCCTCTTCCCAGTAGTGCTTTGTTCTCATTCCAAAATTTGTTCAGGTTTCAAAAAATGTTCCATTTTTTCTTTGTGTTTTCCAAAGTTGTTTGAGATTTTCCCAAAAAAAATGCATTTAGAAAATGTTCCAAATATGAAAAATATTTTTGTTTTAGTGAAGTGTTCGCAAATTCAAAGTAATGTCCAAGTTTATAGAAACACATTTTCAAAAATTGTTTTGAATGTTCAAAATATGTTTCTTTTTCAAACGAAATCGCATTTTCAAAACGTGTTCACGTTATTATAAAAGGTTTATGATTTCAAATAAATTTGTGAATTTTGAGGGTTTCCAATTTTGTTGTGTATTTCTGAAAATGTAAAGAATTTCAAAAAGTGTTTATGATTTTAAAAATTATTCATGTTTTCAGGAATATTCAGCAATTTATATGTTTTAAACAGTTAAAAAAATTGTATCCAATCTCACATTGGAGTATGATATTAAAGGTTTGAGCTGGCCATTGGTTGGTAGGACTCGTTTCTTCGAGTGGCTATGAGCACGTAGTCGGGTCTTTCAGGACATGATTTTGATCCTTCAACTCATTATTTTTTGGATTTTTCCGTGCCTTCCTAACATAGGTCGTCTTGGCGCCTACCAGTGTGTTGGTCCATACACGAACTGATGTGCATCTCACACGTTATTTTACGCAACTAGCGTCATATAGTAGCCCCCACATACTTGGCCCAAGAAAAACATTGCTCCGACGCATAGGCTGTATTGGGCCTCAACCACACTCCCTACTGGGTCGTCTGAGGGAGCAATTTTTTCTTGGTCCAATAAAAGAGAATATGTTGGTTTGGCTCGAATAAAATAGTTGTGGGCACGTGAGCCCTAAAATAATCAAAGAAAATAAACCCTAATAAAGAAGGGACATTGATATCTGGTTATGCGCTAAATATATATGCTAATGAAACAGGATTTAAGCGCTACAATTAGTAATTCATCCGGTTACGCCATCGTAAGAGAGAGTGGTCGAAGCAACCGTGCTCTAAAGGTCGCCGCATAGCTACCAAACGTAGAGGCAGACACAACCCCGAGACAGAGACTGACCCAAAGGAAAAAAATGCACGAGTTGTATGGTTGCCGCTATGCCGACTAACCGCACCGTTATGGAGATCATTTTTGGTGGAGACATCAATTATCTCTCCCATTGCTTCTCCAAAGAAACATCTCTCCCGTTGCAATGCACGGGCATATGTGCTACTACTAATGAAGCAAGGTGCGTTTTGCCTATATTTTCATCCGTTCACCGTCGAAAAAACAATCTTTCTACCCGAGGTGGTACAAAGGTCTTATGCGTTTGTTTGCTAGAAAAAGAATTGTTGTACGTGGGCCACGCGCGGTGGCCCAGCAAAGCCAGCCCACTTATTTTTCTGCCCATGCAGCTGGAAAAACTCTATTTTCCGCACAGCGCCATAAATAGTCAGAATTTCGCACAAGGCAAACAATAATGGGCTGGCCCATCTAAATTATTTTCTTTGTTTTACTTCTATTTTTATTCTCCTTTCCCTATATCTTTTTCCCTTCCAAGTTTATGTTACGTAAGTTCTCCTTTCATCTTAGACGTAAATTCTATACTACAACGGTGTATTTAATTTTTATAATGTTGATTAATGAGAAGACTTGAAAGGTGCTTCCAATTAGTAAATATAAGATATAAAATATAAAATATAAGATACCGGCGTGTACGTGCGCATCATGTACCTATGATACAGGTTACCTCCTTATGATCGCTAGCTCTTTTTTTTCCTTCCTACTACGTAGTAACGAGAATCGAAACCGAATAAACCCATACTGTGACGTGTTGGTATTGGTAATTTTTGTTTTGATTTTCTTAGGCGGTGGGCAGTAAACATGCTTATTTTTTGACAGTGCCTACGAACGATACGTTAGTCCGGCTGGCATCATTTAATCCCTAAAATAAGTTGTGATTTTTAACTGGGGGAATACAACTGTTGTAAAAGTCAACCCATCAGACAATAATCGACTTGGAAATAAAAAAATTTAAAATATAAAATTTTGATATTTTAACAAAAATATTTATTGTGTCACCAAGTTAACTAAGTGCCTGCTCCCTGAGAATTATTTGTAACTACTCGAAAATTGCAAAGAAAAAATGAGCAATTATAGACTTGATGAGGGAAAATATAATCGTCCCCCAAAGGGAGGTAGAAGTAACAAATCAGTTATACAAAATGATGTTTAGAAAACACCAATGCAAATAAGACGTACCAAAATGAGCATCAACATATCTATGGGCATTCGGTGCACACTAATCATTTGGGATATCCTTGATCAAGCTACGTTGCATTAATGGATTCATATAAGTAAGATATGTGTTACTACAACACGATCTATAGTGAGCATCTGTGTATTTGTGGAACATAGAGAGAGCATTAATATGTAGGGATCCAAAATGGGCATTCAACATTTACTGGACACCGATAGTACACATATTCTGGACCAAAGCTGCATACTGCATTTATGATACCCCATTGCAGGCATTATAAAGAATTCTCAGCCTCATGTACATCACCTCCATCCACCCATCCATCTCTGCAATACACATCCTTCTCTGTCTATTTTTCTCCACCTCCCTCTCAGCGCTTCAGTACTTCAAGGCTTCTAGCTAGCCCTGTAGTAATGGTAGCAATGCCAAGGACTACCATCGTCCTCTCCACCATCATCTTCTTCCTTTTTTCCGCTCATGCTAGTGGCTCTGACACTGGCAAGCCCAAGGCGACCAAGCTCATGGTGGAAACATGCAAGAAGGCCTCGATCAACAACCCCTACAACAAATCTATCACGCAAGAATTCTGCTTGTCCACCCTTCAGTCGGACAATCGAAGTGCTGAGGCTAAGGACCTCCGTGACTTAGTGCTTGTCACTGTCGACATCTTTAAGAGCCGTGTCACTGCCGCTAGTCGTAAGATCAAGCAAAAGCTGCAAGATGCCAAGAAGGGAACAGTGGCAATGCATGTTCTCAGTTATTGTGAGGTGGAGTATGAAGGTGTGGTGAGACGCCTCAACGTGTGCCACGGCCTGATCAAGGACTACCAAGGTGACAAGAGTGGGCAGCAGTTCTTGCATCTGCCCGACTGTGTGGATATTAATTACAACCCTATCATCATGTGTTGGTTAGAGCTTCCAGATATGCCTGGTGCGGAGGCGCTCATCAGAGAAAACGAGGAGTTGTACATGCTTCTCATCCTCAACAACACCTTACTAATATCATATGATGTCCGTGATTAATATTATTTGTTGTCGCATCAGTTATTTGAAATAACAATAATAAACCTTATTGTCGCATAAATTTACTCGGATTTTGTGTTATTAACTTACTATATATGCACATGGATGGCTGTGAAGTGTGAACAACTTATTTATTGAACCGAGTATTCAAGAAGGGATACTTGTAAAAGACCAGCTGGATGATTGGAAATATGATTGTCGCACCCATGTCTTCTCTGCTTCAAGGGGATACAACAATGTCACTGGTTCACTCCTTGTGAAATCTAACTTTAATTTGGGTTAGAAAACCTATTTTTAACAGAAGAAGAAGTTCTTCTAACTGCTGATTCACCAAAACAGACTGAATAAAAGGGAAATGTTATAAAGGAATGGGTCTTCTCCATGAGTAGTCATGTGTCAAGCGTGGATCAATACTACTAGTGGCAAGAGTCCATCTATTGTTCTTGTCTTTGCCGTGCCATGAGAGCAACATATCCGCTGAAGTTTGTCTGTTCACCATAGAGACATGAAGTCTCACTTGACACTCATGAAGGAACTGTTCAAGGCCTTGATGGTGCACAGACCTAAGAGAAACATGTACTTTCACCTGCAGGAGCGATCAGGTCGTTACATGCACGCATCCATGCATACTCATGTGCATCCATGGTCGGTGCTGGCGCTGAAGCACCCTGTTGCAAGTATTCATACACGATAACAATAGTAGTTTCATGGTCGTACGTACAAGCAAGATCATGAAAAACACAGAATCGAATATCTTTGACTCGATCACAAGATGAAAAACTCGTTAGTTTATCTATTGGCACAGACGCTCACCATAAAAAAAACACAATATGTGGACATCCAAAGAGATAAACGGTGGCAGGCAGGATGATTTTTTTTTGAGATCATTCATTGCTCAAAACTGTTTGTGATTTGAAAATGCGGCTTGACATTACTTGTAAGGAAATCTCTTTTTAGTTGACTTGGACATTTGATCTAGGATGTTGATTTTAATTTTATCACATGGATAACACATAGGTTGCACGTTCTACAGATTATGTGCTTTCTTACATTTAGATTGTAACCAGTGACTAAATTATGTGCATCTTGAAGAACTCTTAAAATGAATACAAATATGAAATCTGTAGAACGAGGAAAGAGAACAGAAATGGAAATTAGACATATTAATGCAAGGTTATCTAAAACATGTATCATGTCAATATATCTATACATACACTGAACCCTTCTTTTTTTTGCAAGGGCATAAAATGAACAATGATCATTTAAACCATGATCAAGTTGAGTTGCATTAATGAAGCTACATTAGACATATTAATATTCCCCGCAATAACAAGTAGACATATTAATACAAATGAAATGTTGCATTCACCATCCAATAGAAGCTAGAAGTGTATTAATACGAGAAGATCTAAACTGAGCATTAACATATTTGTGAATAGAGAGGGCACTAAGACCAGCATGTCCAATAGGAGGATCAACATATTTGTGTGGAGATAAAACACTAACAATTTGGATATCTATAGCCAAGATGCATATGGCATTGATGAACCACCAATACATATGTGCATACAAAGAACAATAATCATTTTTTATATCCATGATCAAGCTGTGTTGCATTAATGACATGTGTTGTAGATTTACGAATACCAATTGCAAGTGAATATGCACGATAAGATTAATTTCAGTTCAGTAGTCGTACCTGTATTTAAGCAAGATCATGGAAAACTCACAATGTCTTTCACTCGCAACATGAGAAAGTTGTACAGTTATATATCAGCCCACACATACACCTGAAAAAATAGCAGTAGCGCTCGACAGAGGACAACGCTATTGCTATGTACAATAGCAGTAGTGCTTTTTAATTAAGAGCGCTACTAGTATACCTACACTGCCATGCAACCGTTGGCAACTATAGTAGTAGCGTTTTTTGTAACAAAAGCGTTACTGCTAGATGGATATTAGCAGTGCTCTTCGGTGACAAGCGCTACCATTCTTTAGCAGCAGCGCTTTCTTATAAAAAGCGCTGCTACTAAGCTCCTCTGTAGTGTGTGGATATCCAATGAGTAAAAGGGAGGATGTGGGAGGATGAAAAAGCCTTTTGTATTATTTAAGAGATGAATTTACCCGTGGTCCCTAAACTTGGCTTGCATGTTCATTTTCATGCCAAAAGATGGAAATCGATTTCTGGTACAATCAGTTGGCTAATATGGTGCATTTCTCGCATGTAACCGCAAACTTTGCCTACATGGCACTGTATCTTGGTGGATCCCACTTGTAAAGTTATGTGACATCCACTCTCGCCGCAGGTGACGTCGAACTCCACACCAAGTAAACCCATGCCTCTCTCCGTGGAGGAGGGGATTGCGAAGCCAAATAACATAGGTGGTGGCGGCAGCACGGTGAGGCTGGACTAGCGCCAGCTCATATGAGATGGGGTGCTTTTGTTCAGCATCCTTGTGTTTTTGCTAGCTCCGAACCTGCACCAAGAAACACATGAAGGATGACTTGTACACCACCTCGGAACTCTTGTCACTGGCGAATGACATGCCGGTCCTCAGACCGCTCACCATGACATCGATAGTACCCCACCTTCAGCACTTCTTGCACCTCCGTTGCCACAACACTTATGACGGGCTTAGACTCGAGAACCGCCTTAGTCCGGCAACGGTTGGAAATTTAAACTCTCAAATTTCTCACGGTAGGAGAATCACACCGGCGAAATCCTAACTCTTCCTTCAGACCAATTTCGTCAACGAACAGAAGAACTGTGTCTCTGTTGTTGTGGAACTCGACTGCACTTCAAGAGATTTTCATAGTCTTCACTCGAAGAAATAGGTAGGTTGAGCATCACTTCGGAAATACGCATACATATGACCTAGACCCCCTTTAACAGTATGGTGTTTCCTATGAATCAATATAAGAAAAAAGAAACTACTGGAACAAAATCTTCACGTTCCAATTCGTCACGTCAATTTCTTCAAAGGGGCGCACCAATTTATTCAATCTAAACGTACATTTTTAGGGGTCGTCTTTCATGGTTAAACAACATCTTCTGTGACTTTTCACCTATGTACACTCACAAACACATTAGTCTCTTAACACATTTGTCTTCAGTAGTCTATAACCACAAAGGAGGCACTAGATGTACTTACACCATTCTTGACGTTTACACCGGGCATAGCCGGGCACAGAGCACATTCTACTCTAGGTAGACTTCATGCCACGCATGCCACTACAGTAGTCTCCCCCAACAAGTTACGACTACGGTAATTAAGGGTCTCTCTATGGACGCGGCCTCACTAAGGTTCTCCGTAATTCCCTAATCAATTGTAAAACCTAGGGGTGAATGCTTTTGCTGTCACCTCGAATTACCTTCACTCGCTAACTCTTAAAACGACAGTAATATACTTTGTGACCTTTCGGTGATAATTTTGAGGGAGGAGCCTTCACAACATTCACGAAGTCTATTAAACTAAATCATTCAACAGAAAATATCACATATTAACGTTTCAGCTCCTATACATACCAAGATTCATCCATATCCCTAAGAACTAGGGGGTTTACTCATACATAGGGGAAGCAGAATATGCACGATAAACATGGATGAATCAAACAAGTAACACGCATGATGATCCACTAGAGTTCTGATATTACAACGAGATGAAGATTGATGTGGATTATGATGATGATGACAGTGGTGATGATGCCAACGTCCCCTTGCACCTGGTGGTGAAGATGGCGATCTCCTCCTTACCAATTCCCCTCTGGATGGGTTCAAAAAGTTAGGGTTCTCCTCCTGGATGTGTTTCTGGTGGTTGTGTGTATGTGTGTGTGTGTGTGTGTGTGTCTATTCGGCGATCTTTATCCATAGGGAAGAAGTAGTCGACGGGAGGGAGCTACCAGCATGCCATACGGCTGCATGCACGAGCACGTGCGCTCGTATGGTTGCCCGTGTTGCACTTTGTTGGACTGCGCCAGATCCAATTTCCTTTAAGTATTTTATTCTATTTATGGTAAGGTATAATCACATTGATTTATGTGATTCCACCATAATATCATGTGATTCCTACCATAGTTTTCCATTTGTTCCAAAAGAAGTGTCCTGGGGAAAAATGACAAAAATAGTGTGTGAACGCAGTAACATTCCACAAAGCCTATGGAGTTGGCACAAAATACTCGTAGAAATAATCACACAATTTGGACTCATCAATAGTACTCAAGCTTAAGCCTCTGCGAAACCTTATGCATGAATAATTTCTTTGGCATAATCTCGTCACTAGACAAGAAAAGTTTCAGCAAGCAATGATTGAAGCGAAGTCCTTGCGAGAATTAATGATGAGACACTCGTGGGTGTTAATGAGTTACTCTAGTATCATGTTGTGTTTTCATAACTTTCACTCCCTTAATTTATGTTTTCATTGCTCAAGAAAGAAAATTCTCTTCCATGTGTTCCCCGCAAGCAAGTGTTAACTAGATTAAATAGAATAAAAGCTACTTTTTATTTTTTCTAGGTGAGCAAGAGCTTTGTGTTGATTATCTTTGCTTCAATAACACTTGCATAATAACCATGTCACCGCTACAGCTATACTAACTTTTCATGTGAAGAAGCGGAGGTCTATCTAGGCATTAAACAACCTAGTTCCTTACGGTTTGGATTTCTATCTATGTTACTAGAGGATGATCAAGTTTAATCTTGAAGAGTTGACGTGTGTTACTTTTATGCTCATCATGCCATAGTCTAAACATGTTTATCTTATAAAATCTATGATACTCCCATTGATATTGCCACTAATGACTGATGAATGCAAGGGATTGTGAAATCCTCTCTTTGTTTTGTGATCTGATCCGATGTCTTCTTCACTGATTACTTCTTGCGATCCGATCGCCATGTGTGAGTAATTCGGTAAGGCAATGTCCAATGTCCCTGCAACCTGATGTATTTGTTTGAGGGGTTGATGGAATGACTTTGAATGGACGTCATGTATATATAAAATAAAATTACATCATAGTAGTCTCTTCTCTCTCTCTCCCCCAACCTCGTTCTTCGGCCCTACAGGTTGCATGGATCCTGGAGTTCGGTCCAAGTGGAGGTTAGGACACGGGACAACGTGAAGTGCAATTCTGAACACGAGTGATAGAAGGGCTTAGTATGGTAGGGTGGATCCAATCTCTGGGGATGCATAAGGTGTAGTCATTAAATGTCCAATGATTTTGTTTGATTTACCTTAATTACCGAGGAAACTCCGCGTGGCGAATAGGGCATACAGCTAGACAACTGACTCTTGATGCAGGGCGCATTTCGGTCAAGACATAATTTGGACACATCCCCCACTTCGAGTGTTGGAAGCACATCTTAACGGGTGTCTTCCAGAGCACTAATTAATACTAGTGGAATGCCCGTGTGTTGCTACAGGCTATAATATATAAAAATGAATTAGACAAGACAAATGATTAAGATCATCTCCAAGGTTGAAGCCCATTTCTCTCTCATATGTCCGAGAGTGTTCGAACATCAGATAGGCGCCTAAAAGGCTCCTGAAAATCCAACCATTCAGATAGTCTGGGATCACCAAAATCCAACCTATATGTGAGGAAGATATGTGGTTTTCCATATTATCCTCCATCATCTCCAACACGCGGTTCCAACACAAAAACTCCACTCGACGATGCACCCTTCCCTTTTCCTACCGGAACGTCCCCTTCTCGCTCAATTTTCCGCCATAAACGGGAATTTGTCGTTGGTGCTCTCTACATTAAAATCTGATGACGCTCACTTGACCTTCGCTGTAGTCTCCTTTCTCCTTCACAACATACAACCCCATGGACCATCAAGGAGGAATCCCCTACTAATATGTCTCCATCATATCTACTTTTCCAAACACTTTTGCCCTTGTTTTGGACTCTAACTTGCATGATTTGAATGGAACTAATCCGGACTGACCCTGTTTTCAGTAGAATTGCCATGGTGTTATTTTTGTGCAGAAATAGAAGTTCTCGGAATGACCTGAAACTTCACGGAGAATATTTTGGAATATATAAAAAATACTGGCGAATGAATCAACACCAAGGGGCCCACACCCTGTCCACGAGGGTGGGGGGCGCGCCCCCTTGCCTCGTGGGCCCCCTGAAGCTCCACCGACCTCAACTCCAACTGTATATATTCACGCTCGGGGAGAAAAAAATCAGAGATAAGAATTCATCGCGTTTTACGATACGGAGCCGCCGCCAAGCCCTAATCTCTCTCGGGAGGGATGATCTGGAGTCCGTTTGGGGCACCAGAGAGGGGAATCCGTCGCCATCGTCATCATCAACCTTCCTCCATCACCAATTTCATGATGCTCACCGCCGTGCGTGAGTAATTCCATCATAGGCATGCTGGACGGTGATGGGTTGGATGAGATTTACCATGTAATCGAGTTATTTTTGTTAGGGTTTGATCCCTAGTATCCATTATGTTCTGAGATTGATGTTGCTATGACTTTGCTATGCTTAATGCTTGTCACTAGGGCCCGAGTGCCATGATTTCATATCTGAACCTATTATGTTTTCATGAATATATGTGAGTTCTTGATCCTATCTTGCAAGTCAATAGTCACCTACTATGTGTTATGATCCGGTAACCCCGAAGTGACAATAATCGGGACCACTCCCGGTGATTACCATAGTTTGAGGAGTTCATGTATTCACTAAGTGTTAATGCTTTTGTCCGGTACTCTATTAAAAGGAGGCCTTAATATCCCTTAGTTTCCAACAGGACCCCCTGCCACGGGAGGGTAAGACAAAAGATGTCATGCAAGTTCTTTTCCATAAGCACGTATGACTATATTCGAAATACATGCCTACATTACATTGATGAACTGGAGCTAGTTCTGTGTCACCCTATGTTATAACTGTTGCATGAGGAATCACATCCGACATAATTATCCATCATTGATCCAATGCCTACGAGCTTTTCACATATTGATCTTTGCTTAGTTACTTTACCATTGCCACTGTTACAATTACTACAGAACTGTTACTGTTACTTTTACCACCGTTACCGTTACTTCCATACTACTTTGCTACTAAATAATTTGCTGCAGATATGAAGTCTTACAGGTGTGGATGAATTGACAAATCAACTGCTAATACTTGAGAATATTCTTTGGCTCTCCTTGTGTCGAATCAGTAAATTTGGGTTGAATACTCTACCCTCGAAAACTGTTGTGATCCCCTATACTTGTGGGTTATCACCTGCCAACCGCCCCGCTCTCTGCCCTGATCCCCTCCCCCCGTGATCATGCCATCTGCCACCTCCATCAAGGGAACAAGGCATGTGCCTCCCGTGACGCCCAAGAAGGCAGATATGATTGTCCTTAGACATTGCCAACATACAGTTGAATGTCGTACCTTACGACAAAAGAAAAATATGATGTCGGTTGTTTGGCATGAAACCAATATGCCACTGTGTCCGTTATTAAATCTTGAAGCACCCAACCAATGCATTTACCCCTCTATCCTAACCAAAAAATTGTACGAATTGATGAAGAAAATATATAAACCACTCGCTCAAGCAATTTGTTTTGAATCCATCTCTAATAAAATACAATTTTTCACATTTTCTACGGTACCATCCTCCTCACTCTTATCACAAAATCTACTAGCTCGTGTTCTAAGTGAGCCAGTGATCGATGACGGCATGGTAGGCTGGTAACAAGGGACAAGGGCGACAACCGCCTTCCTCTCTTAGTGAAGGAAATATGCCCTAGAGGCAATAATAAAGTTCTTATTTATATTTCCTTATATCATGATACATGTTTATTATTCATGCTAGAATTGTATTAACCGGAAACTAGATACATGTGTGGATACATAGACAAAACACAGTTTCCCTAGTAAGCCTCTACTAGACTAGCTCGTTAATCAAAGATGGTTGAGTTTCCTAACCATAGACATGTGTTGTCATTTGATGGACGGGATCACATCATTAGGAGAATGATGTGATGGAAAAGACCCATCGGTTAGCTTAGCATATTGATCGTTCAGTTTTATTGCTACAGCTTTCTTCATGTCATAGACATGTTCCTTTGACTATGAGATTATGCAACTCTCGGATACCGGAGTAATGCCTTGTGTACTATCAAACGTCACAACGGAACTGGGTGATTATAAAGATGCTCTACAGGTATCTCCGAAGGTGTTTGTTGGGTTGGCATAGATTGAGATTAGGATTTGTCACTCCGAGTATCGGTGAGGTATCTCTGGGCCCTCTCGGTAATGCACATCATAATAAGCCTTGAAAGCAATGTGACTAATGAGTTAATTTTGGGATGATGTATTATGGAACGAGTGAAGAGACTTGCCGGTAACGATATTGAAATAGGTATGAAGATATCGACGATCGAATCTCGGGCAAGTAACATACCAATGACAAAGGGAATAACGTATGTTGTCATTACGGTACGACCGATAAAGATCTTCGTAGAATATGTAGGAACCAATATGAGCATCCAGTTTCCGCTGTTGGTTATTGACCGGAGAGGTGTCTTAGTCATGTCTACATAGTTCTCGAACCCGTAGGGTCCGCACACTTAACGTTTGATGACGATTTTGTATTATATGAGTTATGCGATTTGGTGACCGAATGTTGTTCGGAGTCCCGGATGAGATCACGGACATGACGAGGAGTCTCAAAATGGTCGATAGGTAAAGATTCATATATAGGACGATGGTATTTGGACACTGGAAGTGTTCCGAGGGTTCCTGGTACATATCGGGTCAACGGAAGGGGTTCCGGACATCCCCCGGCAACTACATGGGCCTAATGGGCCAAGCAGGGGACAGACCAGCCCCTAGTGGGCTGGTGCGCCCCATGTAGACCAAAATAGGAGAAGAAGGAAAGGAGGGAAGGGAGAAGGAAAGGGGAGGATTCAGCCTCCAACACTTATGAAAGGGAGGGGGGGGCGACTTGGAGGAGGCGCCCCTTGCTGCTCCCCTCCCTCTCCCACCTAATATATATGTGGGAGGGGCATCTCTAGAACACACAACATTGATTCCTAGCCGTGTGCGGCGCCCCTCCACAGTTTACGCCTTCAGTCATATCTATCTATCTATATCTATCTATCTATCTATCTATCTATCTATCTATATCTATATCTATCTATCTATATCTATCTATCTATATCTATCTATCTATCTATATCTATATCTATACTTATATTAATTACAGACTCCCTAAAAATTACCACGTTAATTAGAATTTACCAGCCGTTCATCTGGTGGGACCGAGTTATTACGGTGTAGATTAATCTTCAGAGAACAATATTTTTTTTGACCATTCAGGCAGCTTAGTTCTGCCAAAAAAACTTTTGAATAGTAAACCATAAAATATCTACCTCTTTCTATTCCTCTCAGAGTAAAAGAAAAACAACAACCTAAGAAATCGTGGTCTCTCACAATCTCTGACGTCCCTCTCTCAAACTCTCTCTCTCTTAGTCCCTCACGTCTCTTTCTCTCTCTCAAACTGTCATATTTATCTTCGTCTATCTCTCTCAATCTATCCCGTTTCTCCCTCTCTCAAACTCTCATATATCTCTTCTCTCATGTCTCTCTTTACTTCACACATGGTAAACAGATCGTTCTCTCTCTCAAATTGGAGCAAGGATGTTAGGGCATGGATCCCAAGCTCTCGCTGAAGTTATCACATTAGAATTTTGTTCCTTATCTAAATCAGGTTCCTCATCTCACACTGATTTGCTTTGAATTTGCTTTTTTGGGGTTTACAATTGAATTGCCCGGATCATTGATCGATGACCCAGCATGCAGTCACGCTGGCCACCGCCGGACATGCCTATGCGGCAGTAGAGAATCAGCATGAGACTACACTTAGTCAGAATTGACGACTCTGTCGTTCACAATATGGCCAGCCGTCAACACTCAAGCACATGGATGAACTGCCCCCTTCTACCGGAGGCTGGTGCTGGTCGCTGTTCATGACTACCACCACCAAGTTCTACGTATAGCCGTGAGCTCCACTGCTCTAGGATGGTGTTGCCATTTTCAGTCGTCGACCTTTACGTTTATGTGCTGCTCCTTGCGTTTTTTTGAAGCCGCTTATGTTGAGCTAACTACTGTTGGGTGGGTTGCATTTGATCCAGCCACCAATCAGAGCAAGAGATCTGGAGTGCAGAGCAAGCTATGACAAGGAGCAGCTCAAGGCAGTAGACTGCACATATTGCACCAGGGAGAATTTAGTCAGAAGAGAGAAGGGAATACATGTAATCAGAAGAGTAAGGCGCAGTAGCCAATCTGAGCGGAGAAGAAGACTCTGGAGGAAGGAGAATCCGTTGGGTCGTCCAAAATTTGTGATCTTGCCATGGAACTGGAAGAATGATTCCACACAGAAAAGGTAAACCCTAATTAGTCATTATTGGCAAAGTAGAAAGATGGATTGGAGAGACTGACGCTAAGTATTTATCTAGGCATGGGTTGTCTGAGCCGGTAGAGTTAAGTTTAAAACTGTGATAAAACATTGCATAATCTGAAATTAAGACAGTGGTAAAAGTTATGGGATACGTTGCAAGCTTTCCAGTGGTACCAATTTCGTTCGATTCTTGTTTAGGGTTTGCAAACTAAGACGAAAAACCTGATTCTGCGTTGTAGTTTTTAATAGAAACAGATTACCCTTTAGCCTATTTCCCATCAATTTCAAGGAAGAATTATATCATGCTTACAGCAAGAAAGTTGCAGAACAATTTCGCTAGATATGATTGGTTGTATCATTTTCTCAGTTTGGAAAACATATTAGAATATGAAAAATGAACAGTATGGGATGATGCTTAAAACCGTGTGTCAGTGAGTAAGGAAAAGTTAGTTGTTTTAGATGGTTCGGCAATGGAGGAATATAGGGTTCATGTGTGCCATGTTCAAGGTGACAATTATTAAAAAAACAGGTTGCTGCTTACTCGCAGATGTAGGAAGAAGGCTATAGCAAAGACAAGTATATACATTAAAAGAAAGTATACGCACTAACATATGTATGTATCGATTGCTCGAGAGGGCCTCGCAGCAGGTACAAGTTTGTCATGGCGTACGTGCTGGAGTAGAAATCAATACATTATATGTAGTCAGTAAGATTCACCTTCTCAACTGCAAACAGGAAAAACAAACCAAGTGTTCCAATTGACTACGCCCATGATGAGAGGAACTGGTAACATTTAAAAATTGCACTCTATGAGTCCCAATACTATTTAAAGTTTCTAATCATTTTAAGTTTCTTACTATTAAACTTGATAATTATTTTTTGCTCGAACATGCAAACACAACAAGTTCAAAGAGTAATACTCTGAACATATTTCATGTGAAAAATCTAATGAAACAAATTTCACGCAAGCCATCAACCAAAATCTTTTTTGGAGTCATTGTGAAATGTATTATGATATCAGACTTTCAAATCTACTTCAGAATTTGATACATTACATGCATTAAAAATTCTAATATGAACCTTCCGTGCTTTGGAGTTCTGCATATTAAAAATAATCCAACTATACAATTGGGTTGTCATATATTTATTCATACAATATTACTCGAGGATATAATAATTCCAAGAACAAACAAAATAATGTCTTTATATTCAAATTTATGCGAGACTTTTTTTACATAGACAACACCACTTTATTATATTTATAGGTTCTTCCTGACATACATCGTGGTATAAATTATAAAAAACATTCTCATTTTCAGGTCAAATATTAGCAAAAGTATTATTGATTTCTAACTAAAATATACCAACACAAGTTATACAGAGACATAATTTGGCCAGTTCTTATGATTCAAGGTTGTCAACGAGAATCTAAGAATGATTTATACAACAAAAGGTTCTCTATGTTAATTATTAATGCTATGGCATGTATTGTTATCTTTCTAATTTTGGGCTCATCCATTACAGTGAGGATAGGAAAATGAAATGTCATCTAATATCAATCACCATTGTCCTTAGAATATGTATTGTGAAGATTTTGTAAATATATAATTTCTATAGCCCGTGCGAACGCACGGGTAGACGACTAGTTGTCATAGTGCTTAGGCGAAGCCCTGTGCGGATCACTTCACCATCACCATCACCACGCCATTGTGCTGACGAAACTCTCCCTCGACAATCTGTTGGATCAAGAGCTCGAGGGACGTCATTGAGCTAAACGTGTGCAGAACTCGGAGGTGCCGTACGTTCGGTGTTTAATCGGTCGGAACGAGAAGAAGTTCGACTACATCAACCACATTGTCAAAATGATTCTGCTTTTGGTCTACGAGGGTACGTGGACACACTCTCCCCCTCTTGTTGCTATACATCTCCTAGATAGATCTTACGTGAGCGTAGGATTTTTTTTGAAATTGCACCAACAGTGGCATCCAAGCCAGGTCTATGCTTACCACCAATGTCTTATTTTGATTCGGCGGTATTGTTGGATGAAGCGGCCCGTACCAACCTTACATGACCACGTTCATGAGACCTGTTCCACCGACAGACATGCAACTAGTTTTGCATAAAGGTGGCTGGTGGGTGTCTGTTTCTCCCACTTTTGTTGAATCGAATTTGACTGCGTCCGGTCCTTGTTGAAGGCTAAAACAACAAACTTGATAAATCACCGTTGTGGTTTTGATGCGTAGTTAAGAATGTTTCTTGCTAGAAGCCCGTAGCAGCCACGTAAAACTTGCAACATCAAAGTAGAGGATGTCTAACTTGTTTTTGCAGGGCATGTTGTGATGTGATATGGTCAAGACATGATGTGATATACGTTATTGTATGAGATGATCATGTTTTGTAAAAGTTATCGGCAACTGGCAGTTGCCTTATGGTTGTCGCTTTATTGTATGAGATGCAAATGCCATGTAATTGACTTACTTTATCACTATGCATTAGCGATAGTTGTAGAATCAATTTTGAAAAAAAAGTTCATCAGATTTGAACAAAGTTACTCGTATTTCAAAAAAGTTCATCAATTTTTAAAAAGGTTCATCGAATTTGGAAAAAAGTTCATTGATTTTGTTAAATACGTGAAAGAGAAAAACATGATTGATTTTGAAAAATAACACGATAAAAAAACGCATTTAAGAAATAAAAGGAAAAGAACAAAAGAAAACCGAGTAAAATCGCACCTGGAAATGACCAACGAACCAAAAAACGGTTTAGGGAAGGTTCTGGAAGATTCCCAAACGGAGGAGTTACCGCGATATTTTGTGGCCTGATGGTTGCGGTGCTAATTTACTAGAGCAGATCTTGAGTTCAATTTCGTGCGGACACACATTTTCTGAACCTTTAGAAAAAAATATAAAAGCAGATACATGGACCGGCCCAGTCGCATTAGAGGGATGTGGGCTGCAGGCGCCGGTTTGCACAAAACAGTTATAACCGGCGCTTGCAGTGCCAAAGAGGGATTGTCAGGAAATTGATCTGATATATATGATTGTTTTCCTTTTTCTCATCGTCAAGAGAGACGTGCAACGTTCATGACTTTTTTTACTTTGTTCCATAGCGTTTGTTTGTTTGCTTTTCTTATTACATGTGTGTTGATTTATTTTTAAATCCCAGCCGTTAATTTTTATGGTTAACATAAAATCGATCGATATAAACAGATGAGTGATGGACAATATGAAAGCCTCCGTTCTTTATTATTATATTATGTAAAGATAAGGATTGACACGTAGATGGTAGTAGCCTGTTGGCTAAACGGGTGGTTGCAATTGTTTGCGCTGTTACATTGACCTTGGCTCTTCATACTTGAAAATATTCACGCATAGAGATAACTTGGGAGATAGATAAGTTCAACACATCAGAATAACATACTAACAATGGTATATTAAAAAAATACTGACAATCGGATTTCAAGAGCCAATTTAAAAGAGAGGTTCCACAACGAGTGATAGATGTCATTATTGTAAGACTTTGAAGAAAGAAAGACGAATGGGCCCCAAAAAATCTAGAATTATCATAGCAAAATGAAAAATTTGTGGAAAACCATGCATATTGATGCCACAACACATTTATCATTATATTTATAGTAATAACTATTAATAGTACAATTTATTTCTCATCGACATATTTTCTGCCATATAAACACAAACATCCTATTACTCGGGAAACATACGGGCTGCTACCAAGGCGGTGTTCAGTTTAACCAGCATTCCCAATTCATTGTTTTCATTGACAAGAGCCCCCACTGCAGGCATGTCAACAAGCTCAGAGATGCACTCATTGACATGATCACGTGCCATATCCATCCAACGGACTAGCTCTTTGGACCATTGCCTGCCCTCGTCACGTTGGTAATCCTTGATAATGGCATCACATATGTTGATGACGCTCACCATGGTGTCATAATCCACCTCACACAAACTGAAGACGCGCATTGGCACCGTGCCCTTCTTGGTGTTTTCCAACATTTTCTTGACCTTGCTGCTGGTAGTAGTGACTCGACCCCTAAGGATGTCGACGGTGACTTGCAGCAAGTCACGGAGTTCCTTAGCCTCAGCGCTTCGATTGTCTGACTAGAGGGTCGTTAAACAGAATTCCTCTCTGAGAGGATCCACATTTGCGTTGTTTAATGTGGCGTTCTTGCACACTTCTATCACGAGGTCGGTCGCCTTGGGCTTGGCACCACCAGATCCACTGGCTTGAGCCGTCGTGGTCACGAAAAGCAACATGAAGACAATGGCGGAAAAGATGATGGTGTCCATCTGTGTTCGTGCCATATATATATTGTTGCAAGGCTTGTTAGAAGCGTTGAATTGTACTACAACCTAGAGAGGTGGGGATAAATGGATATAGATGGTTGTGTAGGGGGAAAATGGTTGGATATGATGTATGAGAGGTTGAGATTTATTTATAATGTGTATAGTGGGGTTCATAAATGCAGTATGGAGCTTGGTCATGGATATGCCTATTATTATTGGTTAATCTGTGCATAAATATTTGAGTGCTCAGTTTTGATCTCCTTTTTAATGATATCTAATATGTGCATGGATATTTGCGTGGGGGGGGGGGTGAGGAGTTGGAGGGATATGATGTATGGGAGGTTGATGTTTATTTATAATGCGTATAGTTGGGTTTCATAAATGAAGTTTGCAAGTTGCGTCATGGATATGCATATGATTAGTGTCAAATCTATATACAAATATGTATATACTCAATTTGGATATCCTTTATTAATGATGTTGATACTACACATCTGACTTCCACCATTTCTTTAATGCAACATATCTTGATCATGGATATCCAAAAGAATAGTGTCCAGTGAATGCAAAAAGATATGTTGATACTAAGTTTGTATCCCCTCGCATTGATATGTCAAATCTAGATTGATGTGTTCTATACATACTTTGGTATAACCGATTTGATATTTCTACATGGCTTTCAGGATTGATCAATTTGCCCCTCATCAAGTCATTGATTCCGCAACACATTGTTGCAACTTCTGAGTTTCAAAAATATATGCACAAAACTTTCAAATAGTTTCTCAATTTCAATTTACTCGTGTAACCTTCAAACAAATTATCAATATGTACTAGGTTGGAAATAATTATTCCTAAATCAACTATTATAAAGAGGATAGACCTTTACAATAAACCTATGTCCCTTCTAAAAATCAAAGTCAATTTTTAAGCATTAAAAGTTGCCTTGAAGACAAAGGGCATATCCTACACTTTTCTATTCATCAAATGAACACCGTCAAACATCCATGGACGCATGTCTGAACATGTTCGTGGACAACCGGGAGGGTGCTAGAGCACGGACACGTTCGCCACCTCCTCCCCCCCCCCTATTTTTTTGTACTCGGTCAATTTTCTTTGATGCTCAACATTCAATAATTAACAATTTCCAAATAAAAGAAATCAAAGCATCTGCAGTGGTTGTTCAACAAGTTTGATAATATGAGCCCTCAAAACAAGCAACCTAACCAAATGAATCACATAGCATCAAACAAGCAACTACACAGTCACGATCTATTATCTCCACCTTTGCATATTCTGTTAAGCTCTTCTTCAAAGAATTCCACATTTTTTTGTCAGACCTATGAGCATTAGTGACATGTTAGTCTCCATGACTTGGGATATGAAGGTCATCAGTAAGCAGACAATCGACTGTAGGTTCCACAAAATATACCTTCGCACTCAAGATTAGATTGCACTCACAAATTCATCTAATGGTAAATTGGAAAAATGTTTTTTCCAAACACCTATAGATCTTCAACCAAAGGGAGCATCTGAGGTGTACTTTCTCGCACTGAGTAATTACGAATATTTAACATCTTGAGCTAAAGGAATGCTACATCTGTTACTTCTCCTGCAACCTCTTGAGCATACATTGGTTTTCCCTTGAACAAGAAAGGGTGATGCAACAAAGTAGTGTAATTATTTCTCTTAGTTTTTGAGAACCAAGGTATCAATCCAGTAGGAGACTACACACAAATCTCCTAGTACATGCACAAACAATCAAGAACCTTGCAACCAATGCGATAAAAGGGTTGTCAATCCCTTCACGGCCACTTGCAAAAGTGAGACCTGATAAAGATAATAAGATAAATATTTTTGGTATTTTTGTTGTATAGATTGGAAAAGTAAAGATTGAAAATAAATAGTAAACTAGAATTGTAGATCGGAAACTTATATGATGTAAAGTAGACCCGGGGGCCATAGGTTTCACTAGTGGCTTCTCTCAAGATAGCATATATTACGGTGGGTGAACAAATTACTGTTGAGCAATTGATAGAAAAGCACATAGTTATGAGAATATCTAGGAATGATCATGAACATAGGCATCACGTCCGTGACAAGTAGACCGAAACGATTCTGCATCTACTACTATTACTCCACACATCGACCGCTATCGAGCATGCATCTAGAGTATTAAGTTCATAAGAATAGAGTAACGCATTAGGCAAGATGACATGATGTAGAGGGATAAACTCAAGCAATATGATATAAACCCCATATTTTTATCCTCGATGGCAACAATACAACACATGTCGTTTCCCTTTCTGTCACTGGGATCGAGCACCGCAAGATTGAACCCAAAGCTAAGCACTTTTCCCATTGCAAGAAAGATCAATCTAGTAGGCCAAACTAAACCGATAATTCGAAGAGACTTGCAAAGATATTAAATCATGCATATAAGAATTCAGAGAAGAACCAAATATTTTTCATAGATAATCTTGATCATAGACCCACAATTCATTGGATCTCGGCAAAAACACCGCAAAAGGTTTTTCATCGAATAGATCTCCAAGAAAATCGAGGAGAACTTTGTATTGAGAACCAAAGAGAGAGAAGAAGCCATCTAGCTAATAACTATGGACCCGAAGGTCTATGGTAAACTACTCACACATCATCGGAGAGGCTATGGTGTTGATGTAGAAGCCCTCCGTGATCGAATCCCCTCTGGACGATCACCGGAAAAGGCCCCAAGATGGGATCTCACGGGTACAGAAGGTTGCGGCAGTGGAAAAGTGGTTTCGTGGATCCCCTCGATGTTTTCAGGGTATAAGAGTATATATAGGCGAAAGAAGTAGGTCGGTGGAGCTATGAGGGGCCCACGAGGGTGGGGGGGCGCCCTCCTGCCTCGTGGCTGCCTCGTTTCTTCCTTGACTTCCACTCCAAGTCTCTTGGGTTGCGTTTGTTCCAAGAAAGATCCTCGCGAAGGTTTCGTTCCATTTGATAACCTTTTCTGCGAAACACTGAAATAGGCAAAAAAAAACAGCAATTTGCACTGGGCCTTCGGTTAATAGGTTAGTCCCAAAAATAATATAAAAGAGCATATTAAAGCCCATTAAACATCCAAAACAGATAATATAATAGCATGGAACAATCAAAAATTATAGATACGTTGGAGACGTATCACAACCTCATGGTGCCATCTCTGTAGCTTTGGAATGTTGCTATCTATTAGGTTTTCTAGTTTTGGGAAGAATGATTGTGGAGAAATACAGGATTCCTCACATTTTTTATCATTATTACAAACACATATACACATCAAGCATTCCAAACGCCACTACTTGATGCAAGGAAGCTGCCATAATGGTGGGGATCCTTGCCGTTCTTGCATCTACTTGAATAGCAATCAGGGAGGTGTTTGAACAGTGTAGAGTTTTGCATCCACGATGATAATTTAGCTCCAGTATAACAACATAATTAACAATAAAAATTTAATCCTTTTTTAGGGTGAAGGGCTTGTAATATTCCTTTCGCATTATTATGTACTTTATCTCCATAGTTTCTTCTATAATCCCAGTACAAATCGAGTGATAATCATTTCAACTTATGCTTTGGTGGACATATTGCCTTGTTTAACACTTTTTTGCACTACTCACCTTTATCAATTGAGTAAAAGAAAGAGCACCACCTAGACTCAAATTTTCATGTTGATCAATTCCCATAACCCGAATCACTATCAATGACATAATTCATCAATGTGGTCGGAGAATTCAATTAACCAATACCTTGTGGCATGTGGTCCAAACAACCATAGTTAGTAAGGAAGATGTGCCGAAGACTTCTCATAAATTTCATCTCTTCTAGTAAAGGAATAAATGATGGTTGAGCCTTAGTTTTTGGAAGCTATATATGCAAGATGGTACGTAGTGGATTCAGGCAATTCAAACATACAAGAATTAGAACAATCTAGGTAGTGAAGATGCTTTAAGTTTCCCATGTGCGTTTTGATTGAGGATGACTTCAATGCTTGCAGGAACATGAATTTATATGTGACCATATGCAGCGGAGTCTTAATACAGTCCTTCTCTCATGAGACTAATATCGTGAGCGGACAGGGAGCAATAATTTCCTACGAAGTGGCAATATTACTAAAAAATCAAGTGACGAATGTTGAACCTCATATTGAAATGAACTCCCATCAGTAGATCGTTCCACAATTTCTTGGGACGATGAAGATTCTTGCATAAGTAAGCAATTATTTCTTCTTACAGAGTCAACAAGATCATGCATGAAATCATGTATATTATGTATGAAGACATCCTACCAATATCCACATCTTGTAAGAAACATCTCCAAAATAGAACATCGCAAATTTGTTGGCCTGCTGTTTCTGATGCAACGAAGACACTTTCCATCCATAGCCGGATTAATATGTCTTTATCCATCATCCTATCCTTGGGATAAACAACACAGAAGGAGAAGCATATTTTTGCTTTCGATGGCAAGTGCTCATAGCTAGGTTGTAGGGCAGGTACAATGCCATTTATGAGGACTGTTGGGGAACGTAGTAATTTGAAAAAATTTCCTACGCACACGCAAGATCATGGTGATGCATAGCAACGAGAGGGGAGTGTGTTGTCCACGTACCCTCGTAGACCGAAAGCGGAAGTGTTAGCACAACGCGGTTGATGTAGTCATACGTCTTCACGGTCCGACCGATCAAGTACCGAACGCACGGCACCTCCGAGTTCAGCACACGTTCAGCCCGATGACGTCCCTTGAACTCCGGTCCAGCTGAGTGTTGAGGGAGAGTTTCGTCAGCACGACGGCATGGTGACGATGATGATGTTCAACCGACGTAGGGCTTCGCCTCAGCACCGCTATAGTATTATCGAGGTGGACTATGGTGGAGGGGGGCACCGCACACGGCTAAAAGATCAAACGATCAATTGTTGTATCTATGGGGTGCCCCCTGCCCCCGTATATAAAGGAGCAAGGGGGGTGCGGCCGGCCATAGGAGGAGGCGCGCCGGAGGAGTCCTACTCCCACCGGGAGTAGGACTCCCCCCTTTCCTAGTTGGATTAGGACTTGGGAGGGGGAAGGAGTGGAGGAGAAGGAAGGAAGGGGGGGGGGCGCCGCCCCCCTCTCCTTGTCCTATTCGGACTAGGGGGGGGGGGAGGGGCGCGCAGCCAGCCCTTGCCTCCTCTCCTCTCTTCCACCTAGGCCCACTAAGGCCCATTTAGTTACCGGGGGGTTCCGGTAACATCCCGGTACTCCGGTAAAATCCAGATTTCACCCGAAACACTTCCGATATCCAAACATAGGCTTCCAATATATCAATATTCATGTCTCGACCATTTCGAGACTCCTCGTCATGTCCGTGATCACATCCAGGACAGCGAACAACCTTCGGTACATCAAAACATATAAACTCATAATATAAATGTCATCGAAACGTTAAGCGTGCGGACCCTACGGGTTCGAGAACTATGTAGACATGACCGAGACACGTCTCTGGTCAATAACCAATAGAGGAACCTGGATGCTCATATTGGCTCCTACATATTCTACGAAGATCTTTATCGGTCAGACCACATAACAACATACGTTGTTCCCTTTGTCATCGGTATGTTACTTGCCCGAGATTCGATCGTCAGTATCTCAATACCTAGTTCAATCTCGTTACCGGCAAGTATCTTTACTCATCCCATAATACATCATCCCGCAACTAACTCATTAGTTGCAATGCTTAAGTAATGTGCATTACCGAGAGGGCCCAGAGATACCTCTCCGACAATCGGAGTGACAAATCCTAATCTCGAAATACGCCAACCCAACATGTACCTTTGGAGACACCTGTAGAGCTCCTTTATAATCACCCAGTTACGTTGTGACGTTTTGTAGCACACAAAGTGCTCCTCCGGTAAACGGGAGTTGCATAATATCATAGTCATAGGAACATGTATAAGTCATGAAGAAAGCAATAGCAACATACTAGACGATCGGGTGCTAAGCTAACGGAATGGGTCATGTCAATCACATCATTCTCCTAATGATGTGATCCCGTTAATCAAATGACAACTCATGTCTATGGCTAGGAAACATAACCATCTTTGATCAACAAGCTAGTCAAGTAGAGGCATACTAGTGACACTTTGTTTGTCTATGTATTCACACATGTATTATGTTTTCGGTTAATACAATTCTAGCATGAATAATAAACATTTATCATGATATAAGGAAATAAATAATAACTTTATTATTGCCTCTAGGGCATATTTCCTTCAGTCTCCCACTTAAACTAGAGTCTATAATCTAGATTACACAGTAATGATTCTAACACCCATGGAGCCTTGGTGCTGATCATGTTTTGCTCGTGGAAGAGGCTTAGTCAACGGGTCTGCAACATTCAGATCCGTATGTATCTTGCAAATCTATATCTCTTCTGAAATCTGGATTCCTTTATTTGCTGCTTCTGAAGCAGCTACGTACTCCGCTTCACACGTAGATCCCGCCACGACGCTTTGTTTAGAACTGCACCAACTGACAGCACCACCGTTCAATGTAAACACGTATCCGGTTTGTGATTTAGAATCGTCCGGATCAGTGTCAAAGCTTGCATCAACGTAACCATTTACGATGAGCTCTTTGTCACCTCCATAAATGAGAAACATATCCTTAGTCCTTTTCAGGTATTTCAGGATGTTCTTGACCGCTGTCCAGTGATCCACTCCTGGATTACTTTGGTACCTCCCTGCTAGGCTTATAGCAAGGCACACATCAGGTCTGGTACACAACATTGCATACATGATAGAGCCTATGGCTGAAGCATAGGGAACATCTTTCATTTTCTCTCTATCTTCTGCAGTGGTCGGGCATTGAGTCTTACTGAACTCCACACCTTGTAACACAGGCAAGAACCCTTTCTTTGCTTGATCCATTTTGAACTTCTTCAAAACTTTTTCAAGGTATGTGCTTTGTGAAAGTCCAATTAAGCGTCTTGATCTATCTCTATATATCTTAATGCCCAATATATAAGCAGCTTCACCGAGGTCGTCTTTCATTGAAAAACTCTTATTCAAGTATCCCTATGCTATCTAGAAATTCTATATCATTTCCAACCAGCAATATGTACATATAATATTAGAAATGCTACAGAGCTCCCACTCACTTTCTTATAAATACAGGCTTCTCCAAAAGTCTGTACAAAACCAAATGCTTTGATCATACTATCAAAGCGTTTATTCCAACTCTGAGAGGCTTGCACCAGTCCATAAATGGACCGCTGGAGCTTGCACATTTTGTTAGCTCCCTTTGGATCCACAAAACCTTCTGGTTGCATCATATACAACTCTTCTTCTAGAAATCCATTCAGAAATGCAGTTTTGACATCCATTTGCCAAATTTCATAATCATAAAATATGGTAATTGCTAACATGATTCGGACAGACTTAAGCATCGCTACGAGTGAGAAGGTCTCATCATAGTCAATCCCTTGAACTTGTCGAAAACCTTTCACAACAAGTCGAGCTTTGTAGACAGTAACATTACCGTCAGTGTCAGTCTTCTTCTTGAAGATCCATTTATTTTCAATTGCTTGCCGATCATCAGGCAAGTCAACCAAAGTCCATACTTTGTTCTCATACATGGATCCCATCTCAGATTTCATGGCCTCAAGCCATTTTGCGGAATCTGGGCTCACCATCGCTTCTTCATAGTTCGTAGGGTCATCATGATCTAGTAGCATGACTTCCAGAACAGGACTACCGTACCACTCTGCTGCGGATCTTACTCTGGTTGATCTATGAGGCTCAGTAGTAACTTGGTCTGAAGTTTCATGATCATCATCATTAACTTCCTCACTGATTGGTGTAGGTGTCACGGAAGCCGGTTTCCGTGATGAACTACTTTCCAATAAGGGAGCAAGTACAGTTACCTCATCAAGTTCTGCTTTCCTCCCACTCACTTCTTTCGAGAGAAACTCCTTCTCTAGAAAGTTTCCTAATTTAGCAACAAAAATCTTGCCTTCGGATCTGTGATAGAAGGTGTACCCAACGGTCTCCTTTGGGTATCCTATGAAGACACATTTCTCCGATTTGGGTTCGAGCTTATCAGGTTAAAGCTTTTTCACATAAGCATCGCAGCCCCAAACTTTCAAAAACAACAACTTCGGTTTTTTGCCAAACCACAGTTCATAAGGCGTCGTCTCAACGGATTTTGATGGTGCCCTATTTAACGTGAATGCGGCCGTCTCTAAAGCATAACCCCAAAACGATAGCGGTAAATCAGTAAGAGACATCATAGATCGCACCATATCTAGTAAAGTACGATTACGACGTTTGGACACACCATTATGTTGTGGTGTTCCGGGTGGCGTGAGTTTCGAAACTATTCCGCATTTTTTAAATGTACACCAAACTCGTAACTCAAATATTCTCCTCCATGATCAGATCGTAGAAACTTTATTTTCTTGTTACGATGATTTTCAACTTCACTCTGAAATTCTTTGAACTTTTCAAATGTTTCAAACTTATGTTTCATTAAGTAGATATACCCATATCTTCTTAAGTCATCTGTGAAGGTGAGAAAATAACGATATCCGCCACGAGCCTCAACATTCATCGGACCACATACATCTGTATGTATGATTTCCAACAAATCTGTTGCTCTCTCCATAGTATCGGAGAACGGTGTTTTAGTCATTTTGCCCATGAGGCACAGTTCGCAAGTAGAGAGTGATTCATAATCAAGTGGTTCCAAAAGTCCATCGGTATGGAGTTTTTTCATGCGCTTTACACCGATATGACCTAAACGGTAGTGCCACAAATAAGTTGCACTATCATTATCAACTCTGCATCTTTTGGCTTCAACATTATGAATATGTGTGTCACTACTATCAAGATTCAATAAGAATAGACCACTCTTCAAGGGTGCATGACCATAAAAGATATTACTCATATAAATAGAACAACCATTATTCTCTGATTTAAATGAATAACCGTCTTGCATCAAATAAGATCCAGATATAATATTCATGCTCAACGCTGGCACCAAATAACAATTATTTAGGTCTAATACTAATCCCGAAGGTAGATGTAGAGGTAGCATTCCGACTGCGATCACATCAACTTTGGAACCATTTCCCACGCTCATCGTTACCTTGTCCTTAGCCAATCTTTGCTTAATCTGTAACCCCTGTTTTGAGTTGCAAATATTAGCAATAGAACCAGTATCAAATACCTAGGTGCTACTGCGAGCATTAGTAAGGTACACATCAATAACATGTATATCACATATACCTTTGTTCACCTTGCCATCCTTCTTATCCGCCAAATACTTGGGGCAGTTCCGCTTCCAGTGACCAGTTTGCTTGCAGTAGAAACACTCAGTTTCAGGCTTAGGTCCAGACTTGGGTTTCCTCTCTTGAGCAGCAACTTGTTTGCTGTTCTTCTTGAAGTTCCCCTTCTTCTTCCCTTTGCCCTTTTTCTTGAAACTGGTGGTCTTGTTGACCATACACACTTGATGCTCCTTCTTGATTTCTACTTCCGCAGCTTTCAGCATTGCGAAGAGCTCGGGAATAGTCTTATTCATCCCTTGCATATTATAGTTCATCACGAAGCTCTTGTAGCTTGGTGGCAGTGATTGGAGAATTCTGTCAATGACGCAATCATCTGGAAGATTAACTCCCAATTGAATCAAGTGATTATTATACCCAGACATTTTGAGTATATGCTCACTGACAGAACTGTTCTCCTCCATCTTGCAGCTATAGAACTTATTGGAGACTTCATATCTCTCAATCCGGGCATTTGCTTGAAATATTAACTTCAACTCCTGGAACATCTCATATGCTCCATGACGTTCAAAACGCCGTTGAAGTCCCGGTTCTAAGCCGTAAAGCATGGCACACTGAACTATCGAGTAGTCATCAGCTTTGCTCTGCCAGATGTTCATAGCATCTGGTGTTGCTCCTGCAGCAGGCCTGGCACCCAGCGGTACTTCCAGGACGTAATTCTTCTGTGCAGCAGTGAGGATAATCCTCAAGTTACGGACCCAGTCCGTGTAATTGCTACCATCATCTTTCAACTTTGCTTTCTCAAGGAACACATTAAAATTCAACGGAACAACAGCACGGGCCATCTATCTACAATCAACATAAACAAGCAAGATACTATCAGGTACTAAGTTCACGATAAATTTAAGTTCAATTAATCATATTACTTAAGAACTCCCACTTAGATAGACATCCCTCTAATCCTCTAAGTGATCACGTGATCCAAATCAACTAAACCATGTCCGATCATCACGTGAGATGGAGTAGTTTCAATGGTGAACATCACTATGCTGATCATATCTACTATATGATTCACGCTCGACCTTTCGGTCTCCGTGTTCTGAGGCCATATCTGTTATATGCTAGGCTCGTCAAGTTTAACCTAAGTATTCCGCGTGTGCAACTGTTTTGCACCCATTGTATTTGAACGTAGAGCCTATCACACCTGATCATCACGTGGTGTCTCAGCACGAAGAATTTTCGCAACAGTGCATACTCAGGGAGAACACTTATACTTTGATAATTTAGTGAGGGATCATCTTATAATGCTATCGTCAATCAAAGCAAGATAAGATGCATAAAAGATAAACATCACATGCAATCAATATAAGTGATATGATATGGCCATCATCATCTTGTGCTTGTGATCTCCATCTCCGAAGCACCTCCGTGATCACCGTCGTCACCGGCGCGACACCTTGATCTCCATCGTAGCATCGTTGTCGTCTCGCCAATCTTATGCTTCTTCGACTATCGCTACCGCTTAGTGATAAAGTAAAGCATTACAGGTCGATTGCATTGCATACAATAAAGCGACAACCATATGGCTCCTGCCAGTTGCCGATAACTCGGTTAAAAACATGATCATCTCATACAACAAAATTTAGCATCATGTCTTGACCATATCACATCACAACATGCCCTGCAAAAACAAGTTAGACATCCTCTACTTTGTTGTTGCAAGTTTTACATGGCTGCTACGGTCTTAGCAAGAACCATTCTTACCTACGCATCAAAAACCACAATGATAGTTTGTCAAGTTGGTGCTGTTTTAACCTTCGCAAGGACCGGGCGTAGCCACACTCGGTTCAACTAAAGTTGGAGAGACTGACACCCGCCAGCCACCTCTGTGCAAAGCACGTCGGTAGAACCAGTCTCGCGTAAGCGTACGCGTAATGTCGGTCCGGGCCGCTTCATCCAACAATACCGCCGAACCAAAGTATGACATGCTGGTAAGCAGTATGGCTTATATCGCCCACAACTCACTTGTGTTCTACACGTGCATATGACATCTACGCATAAAATCAGGCTCGGATGCCATTGTTGGGGAACGTAGTAATTTCAAAAAAATTCCTATGCACACGCAAGATCATGGTGATGCATAGCAACGAGAGGGGAGAGTGTTGGCCACGTACCCTCGTAGACCGAAAGCGCAAGCCTTAGCACAACGCGGTTGATGTAGTCGTACGTCTTCACGATCTGTCTGATCAAGTACCAAACGCACGGCACCTCCGAGTTCAGCACACGTTTAGCCCGATGACGTCCCTCGAACGCCGATCCAGCCGAGTGTTGAGGGAGAGTTTCGTCAGCACGACGGCGTGGTGAAGATGATGATGTTCTACCAATGCAGGGCTTCGCCTAAGCACCGCTACAGTATTATCGAGGTGGACTATGGTGGAGGGGGGCACCACACACGGCTAAAAGATCAAATGATCAATTGTTGTATCTATGGGATGCCCCCCTGCCCCCGTATATAAAGGAGCAAGGGGGGGGGGTGCAGCCGGCCATAGGAGGAGGCGCGCCGGAGGAGTCCTACTCCCACCGGGAGTAGGACTCCCCCCTTTCCTAGTTGGATTAGGACTTGGGAGGGGGAAGGAGTGGAGGAGAAAGAAGGGGGGGGGGCGCCACCCCCCTCTCCTTGTCCTATTCGGACTAGGGGGGAGGGGCGCGCGGCCAGCCCTTGCCTCCTCTCCTCTCTTCCACCTAGGACCACTAAGGCCCATTAAGTTACTGGGGGTTCCGCTAACCTCCCGGTACTCCGGTAAAATCCCGATTTCACTCGGAACACTTCTGATATCCAAACATAGGCTTCCAATATATCAATCTTCATGTCTCGACCATTTCGAGACTCCTCTTCATGTCCGTGATCACATCCGGGACTCCGAACAACCTTCGGTACATCAAAACATATAAACTCATAATATAACTATCATCGAAACGTTAAGCGTGCGGACCCTACGGGTTCGACAACTATGTAGACATGACCGAGACACGTCTCCGGTCAATAACCAATAGAGGAACCTGGATGCTCATATTGGCTCCTACATATTCTACGAAGATCTTTATCGGTCAGACCGCATAACAACATACGTTGTTCCCTTTGTCATCGGCATGTTACTTGCCCGAGATTCGATCGTCAGTATCTCAATACCTAGTTCAATCTCGTTACCGGCAAGTCTCTTTACTCGTCCCATAATACATCATCCCGCAACTAACTCATTAGTTGCAATGCTTGCAAGGCTTAAGTGATGTGCATTACCGAGAGGGCCCAGAGATACCTCTCCGACAATCGGAGTGACAAATCCTAATCTCGAAATACGTCAACCCAACATGTACCTTTGGAGACACCTGTAGAGCTCCTTTATAATCACCCAGTTACGTTGTGACGTTTGGTAGCACACAAAGTGTTACTCCGGTAAAGAGGAGTTGCATAATCTCATAGTCATAGGAACATTATAAGTCATGAAGAAAGCAATAGCAACATACTAAATGATCCGGTGCTAAGCTAACGGAATGGGTCATGTCAATCACATCATTCTCCTAATGATGTGATCCCGTTAATCAAATGACAACTCATGTCTATGGCTAGGAAACATAACCATCTTTGATCAACCAGCTAGTCAAGTAGAGGCATACTAGTGACACTTTGTTTGTCTATGTATTCACACATGTATTATGTTTTCAGTTAATACAATTCTAGCATGAATAATAAAGATTTATCATGATATAAGGACATGATTCCACAGTCAAATTAAACATCCAATTACATAGTTTCCTAGTACACATGACATTTCCACACGCCAAAGTAAACTATTACATGCATAATTAATTAGGATAAACCATCATCTGATCATCATCTACTTCTTCTTGTGTCGCTTGCTGCCACTGCTCTACTAGGATAAACATAACAATATTCTTTACTATGAATAGTGTGCTCTGTTGGGCACACAAGTATATGGATCATAGCCTTGGGTGAGCAATGTGCACACACACGTTGTGCTAGCTCAATGTTCCTTCTATGCTAAGTTTCCATTGATTGGTGGCGTTTTATGAACACGCCACCCTTTCCTCATTTGTTTCCCGCCGCCACCGTTAGGTCTCCAACACATCTACTTTTCCCAATGCTTTTCCTCTTGTTTTGGACTCTAATTTGCATGACTTGAATGAAACTAACCCCGGACTGATGCTGTTTTCAGCAGAACTACCATGGTGTTGTTTTTGTGCAGAAATAAAAGTTTTAAGAATGGAACGAAACTTTGCAAGGATTTTTCATATCAATAAAGAGAATTTCTGGAGCCATGAACCACCGGAAGGGGGGCACCTGGGTGGGCACAACCCACCATGGCGTGCCCCCTCCAAGCGCGCCTAGGTGGGTTGTCCCCACCTGGTGGCCTCGCAGACCCTAAAACCGACGCTATAAAATCATATTTTTCCAGAAAAATCAGGGTGATGTGATGTAGAGATGTGGCAAAGAGCTGCTGAGGCTGATCATCATAGATAACTCCTCATATTCCTTTGTTAGCCCTTTTGTAACCGACGTAAACTTTGTTTTGTCAGAGCAATCGTTGATGGCTTTGGTTGTTTTCGCAATGCAATCAGGCAGGTCGTAGGGCGTCGGACCTTCATTGCCTTTACGAACCTCAAAGTTCTGGATGATATCATGGCAGATTTCGAGGGTGCTCACCATGCCACCGTAGTCCACTTGGCAGAACCCAAGGGCGCGAGTCGCGAGCTTGTCCTTGGTGGCACCATGGATCAAGTTCTCAACCTTGGCCATCACGGCCGTGGCTTGGGGCTTCATGGCGTCGACGTCCACAAGAGCTAGGATGCGGCAGTCCTTCGCGTTGATGCTTCGTTTGTCTGACTGGAGCGTTGATACACAAAAGTCATATGTGGAGCGCACCTTGAAGAAGTCACTCGAGACATTCTTGCATGCTTCCAACGTGATGCCTGACGGCATGGGCTTGGTGTCGGAAGCTTGAATGGTGATGGCCATGGAAAGGAGAATGATGACAATTCCAGTGAATGCTAAGGAGGTGGTTTGCACCATTTCCATTGCTGCCAGGCTTGCTAGAAAATTATATTGTAGCTGAGGGAGACGATGAATGGATCAAATGGAACTGCAGTGCAGAGATGGATGGGTTGAGGTGGAGTACGTAGCTATGATTATGGCTTATATATACTATATAGTGCACTGAGTAGGGGTTTCCAAATGCAATATGCCCCATGAATATCCAAATGATCAATGTTTAACTCTTTGCACATATACCTCGATGGAGAATTGGATTTCCTCCTATTTAATCATGGGCAGTATTATTTAATATAGTGTCTCCTGGATGCCATTTTTAATGTAATCTTAAAGGTGTTCCGGGTTAATAATGATGCATGTGTATCGTATATATCCATCATGCAAGCATATCCTAAATGGTGTAAGCAATTACATGTATTTACGAAGGGGCATGGGTTTCCAATTATCTTGAATTTTACCGATTAACATGGTAATTTCTAGGGAGTGCCTAATTAGTACTTTCTCCGTCTCAAAATAAGTGTCTCAACTTTGTATTAACTTTAGTACGAACTTGTACTAAGCTTGAGATACTTATTTTGGGACGGAGGGAGTAGAAGTATAGGTATAGATAGATAGAGATATAGATATAAAGATAGATAGATAGATAGATAGATAGGTGTAGATATAAATATACATATATAGTATACATATAGATAGGTATAGATATAGGGATGAATATAGAGATAGATATAGATAGATATATAAACGTAGAAGATAGATAGATTATCAAGTGCAAAATGCGCATAATCTTCCTTTAATGTCCCAAATCCATTTTATGATATGGGGAAATAACGTGAGATTCACTCTAGAAATACATAAAACAAGAACACACTCATGCCACACGTATTAATACTAGCACACCCAAAATGTGGATCTACATATTGTTGGAATTTTGCTAGTAGGCCTTTGGCCCAAAGCCCAACTAAAATTCTGAAATTCTCTTGGCCCATTCATGCACACATGTGAGTGGAGTGAGTGAGACTAAAGTTTAGTCCCACCCCGGAAGTTGAGAGAGAGTTGCACCTCTTTATAAGGTGAGCTATTCTACCACTTGTATGACCATGAGAAGAGGAGACCTACACGAGTGCCGCGCCGCGGGTTGCAGGATTGAGCCGAGGACAGAGCTATGCACGTTGTCCCATGACCTACCCGGGGTTAGTTTAATCTCTGCTATTGATGTCATGATCTATTTCCTATTTATTCGGATTAAATCTCGTATTTTGCTGCGCATTTGAAGCTGCCTGCCATTAAAGGGGCGCAATATAAGAGGTGGCGCACGATAGCAGTCTACTTGTTTCAGACCATGGGCTGCTATGACGCCACCAAGGGCAAGCCTGAGGGCGATCTTAATCCAGCACAGCTGGAAGCTTTTGAGAAGATCGATTCGTATATCTCATTTTACAATGGCAAGGACATGTGGGCTGCGCTCGAGGCCAAGTTTGGTGCCTCGGACGCCGGCGGCGAGTTGTACGTCATGGAGCAATTCTATGACTACAAGATGACTGATGAGCGCCTTGTTGTACAGCAGGCTAATGAGATACAGTCACTCGCAAAAGAACTTGATTACTTCAAGTGTGTGTTGCCGGAGGCATCATTGCCAAGCTTCCACCTTCGTGGAATAATTTTTCTACTTCCCTGAAACACAAGAGACAGGAGTTTTCCGTTGCGGATCTCATTGGTACTCTTGATGTTGAAGAGAAGGCGAGAGCAAAGGACACACGTGCTCGAGTTGCTGAGGGAGGTTCTAGTGCCCAAATGGTACAGAAGAAGAACTTCCATCCCAAAAAGTTCAAAAACAACAAGAACAAAACTCAGGGCAAAGGTAAGTTTGATACAAAGAACAAGCCATCACATTCTACCAACTTCAAGAAGAATTCTCATAAGAAGGGGAAGGGACTTTGCCATGTTTGCGGTGATCCTAATCACTGGGCTCCGAAGTGTCCTAACCGTTTTGAGGAGCGCGAACATGACAAGAGCGGCAAGTCCGCTAATGTTGTTATCGGTGATACTGATATGAAGGAATCAGGATACGGTATTTTTCCTACCATCCTTTCAGTATTTCAATCCCCTGATTGGTTAATTGACACCGGTGCCAATGTACATGTTTGTGCTGACGCCTCCAAGTTTTCTTCTTACCAGGCCACTGGGACTTCTCCCATGCTGATGGGGAACGGGTCACATGCCATCGTTCGAGGTGTTGGTACGGTCGATCTGAAGTTTACTTCGGGGAAGACCGTGCGTCTGAAGAACGTTCATCATGTGCCGTCCATCAATAAAAATCTCGTTAGCGGTTCCCATTGATGTTGAGATGGTTTTAAGTTGGTTTTCGAATCCAATAATGTTGTAATTTCTAAGTATGGACAATTTGTTGGAAAAGGCTATGAGAGCGGAGGCTTGTTCCGCCTGTCTTTGTCAGATATTTGCACTAAAGTTATTAATAATGTTTGCCACAACAATGAGTCAGATATTTGGCATTCACGACTTTGTCACATTAACTTTGGTTGCATGACATGGCTAGCCAATATGAATTTAATTCTGAAAATCTCTACTGTCAAAGGCTCTAAGTGCCAAGTATGTGTGCAAGCTAAGCAACCTCGCAAGTCCCATAAGACTACAGAGGCAAGAGACTTGGCACCACTAGAGCTTATACATTCTGATCTTTGTGAGATGAATGTCGTGTTGACAAAAGGTGGAAAAAGATACTTCATGATGTTGATTGATGACTCCACTAGATATTGTTATGTGTATCTTCTGAAATCAAAATATGAGGCTTTTACTTTCTTCAAAAACTATAAAGCTGAGGCAGAGAACCAACTTGATCGAAAAATTAAACGGCTTAGGTCTGATCGTGGTGGAGAGTATTTTTCCAATGAATTTGATCTGTTTTGTGCGGAACATGGTATAATCCATGAGAGGACGCCTCCCTACTCACCCCAGTCAAATGGGGTAGCCAAAAGAAAGAACCGAACTCTAACTGATATGGTTAACACCATGTTAGACACTTCGGGTCTATCCAAGGAATGGTGGGGGGAGGCGCTAATGACTGCATGTCATATCGTAAACCGAGTTCCCACAAAGCATAAGACCATGACTCCATTTGAGGAATGGGAAAGGAAAAGGTTGAAACTCTCTTACCTACGTACTTGGGGTTGTTTGGAGAAAGTCAATATACCAATTCCCAAGAAGCGCAAGCTTGGACCAAAAACCGTGGATTGTGTTCTTCTGGGCTATGCTTTTCATAGCATCGGCTATAGATTTTTGATAATAAAATTTGAGGTATCCAACATGCATGTTGGTACGATTATGGAGTCGAATGATGCAACTTTCTTTGAGGACATATTTCCTATGAAGGACATGTCGAGTTCATCAAATCAGGAGATACCTACTCCATCTAGTGAGGAATTCACTGTAATTCCTGAACCCACCATTGCGATGGAACACGTTGAGAATCCTGTTGAGGGTGACAATGGAACTCCTGTGAGGAGTAAGAGACAGAGGACTACAAAGTCCTTTGGTGATGATTTCATTGTGTACCTCGTGGATGACACACCCAGGACTATTAGAGAAGCCTAAGCATCTCCTGATGCTGACTACTGGAAGGAAGCTGTACGTAGCGAGATGGATTCCATCTTAGCTGACGGAACCTGGGAGATCACTGGTCGTCCTTATGGGTGCAAACCTTTAGGATGTAAGTGGGTGTTCAAGAAGAATCTTAGACCTGATGGTACGATTGAAAAGAACAAGGCACGGCTTGTGGCTAAGGGTTATACCCAGAAAGAAGGTGAATACTTCTTTGATACTTACTCACCTGTGGCTAGACTGACCACAATTCAGGTGCTACTATCACTGGCTGCCTCACATGGTCTTCTCGTTCATCAAATGGACGTCAAGACGGCTTTCCTCAATGGAGAGTTGAAGGAGGAAATTTACATGGATCAGCCAGATGGTTTTGTAGTACCTGGTCAGGAAGGAAAGGTGTGCAAGTTATTAAAGTCTTTATATGGCCTTAAACAAGCTCCTAAGGAGTGGCATGAGAAGTTCGAAAGGACATTAACTGCTGCCGGCTTTGTAGTAAATGATGGTGACAAGTGCGTGTACTATTGCTATGGTGGGGGTGAAGGAGTTATTCTTTGTCTATATGTCGACGACATATTGATCTTTGGAACCAAACTTGATTTAATCAAGGAGGTTAAGGATTTCTTATCTCGCTGTTTTGAGATGAAGGATCTAGGAGTAGCTGATGTTATCTTAAACATCAAGCTGTTGAGAGATGAGAATGGTGGGATCACACTGCTTCAGTCTCACTATGTGGAAAAGGTCTTGAGTCGTTTTGGGTATAGCGACTGCACACCTTCTCCAACTCCATATGATGCTAGTGTGTTGCTTCGAAAGAATCAACGGATTGCTAGAGATCAACTGAGGTATTCTTAGATTATTGGCTCGCTTAT
Organism: Triticum aestivum; assembly: GCF_018294505.1. Taxonomy (NCBI): domain Eukaryota; kingdom Viridiplantae; phylum Streptophyta; class Magnoliopsida; order Poales; family Poaceae; genus Triticum; species Triticum aestivum. The sequence goes on along the minus strand of NC_057812.1, from coordinate 12,594,534 downwards.
GTATTTGGCGAGTGCCACGAGGCCTGACATCTCTTTTGCTGTGAGCAAGCTGAGTCGGTTTGTGTCAAAACCGGGAGATGATCATTGGCATGCTCTTGAGAGAGTTATTCGCTATTTGAAAGGCTACGCGAGCTATGGGATTCACTACACCGGGTATCCAAGGGTACTGCAGGGTTATAGTGACTTAAACTGGATATCTGATTCTGATGAGATAAAGCCCACGAGTGGTTATGTTTTTACACTTGGTGGTGGCGCTATTTCCTGGAAGTCTTGCAAGCAGACCATCTTAATGAGGTCAACTATGGAAGCAGAACTCACAGCATTAGACACTGCCACTGTTGAAGCAGAGTGGCTTCGTGAACTCTTGATGGACTTACCTATGGTTGAAAAACCAATACCCCCTATCCTGATGAACTGTGATAATCAAACTGTGATTGTCAAGATAAACAGTTCGAAGGACAATATGAAGTCCTCAAGACATGTGAAGAGGAGACTAAAATCTGTCAGAAAATTGAGGAACTCCGGAGTTATTACGTTGGATTATATCCAAACATCGAAAAACATGGCAGATCCCTTCACAAAGGGTCTATCACATAATGTGATAGATAATGCATCGATGGAGATGGGTTTGAGACCCACCGCATGAGTTGTCCATAGTGGTAACCCACTCTATGTGATCGGAGATCCCGTGAAGTAGAAGTGGGAGACAAGCTGTTGGTCAGCTGGGAGGAGAGTATCCCTATATTAACTATCCCACTCCGTGAAGATGCAATACTCTCCTGATCTGCATGGCAGGTTGATACTTATCTTAATGTGTTCCAAGTGGCTTATTCGGGTAAGCAGAGATGTTGTCCTGCAGAACATCTTCTGAGGAACACACCTATATGAATTTGACTGTTAACGTCGCAGTCTGTGAGAATTGGGTGTTCTCTAATAAATTCATGAAAATGCCCTGGAGTATGGCGTATACGCTCCACCCGCGGGGAAGCCTTGCGGCAGCCCAGTATCGGTCAAGAATTTGTGTGAAACTAGTTTCGCAGAAAACTTGTAGTTCAAGGCATAGTCCACTATTCAAGTTGTGATCTAGTGTAGCATAAATCTTTAAGTGGAAGTTCAACTTCACAGTCTCCACTAAGCACCGGTATATAAACAATGTTTTGGAACTAAATGATGAGATGTGCCAATGAGACTTTGTGGGGGATTGTTGGAATTTTGCTAGTAGGCCTTGGCCCAAAGCCCAACTAAAATTCTGAAATTCTCTTGGCCCATTCATGCACACATGTGAGTGGAGTGGGTGAGACTAAAGTTTAGTCCCACCCCGAAAGTTGAGAGAGAGTTGCACCTCTTTATAAGGTGAGCTTTTCTACCACTTGTATGAGCATGAGAAGAGGAGACCTACACGCGCGCTCCTCCTCCTCGCTCGCCTCGCCCCGCCCCGCCGCGCCGCGGGATTGAGCCAAGCCGAGGACAGAGCTATGCACGCTGTCTATATTTTTGCTGCTCGGGAAAAATTAATGAGTCATTAATTAATAATTAATGGACTCATTAATTACTGAACCATTTCCGATTCTTTTGGATCGTGATGACTCGGACGTGGGGTTTACTCCCAGGACCTACCCGGCCCGCACTATATAGTCAGGCAGACGTCTATCCTAGCCGCCGCCGCTTCGTATGGTTTCTGACCACCGTTCCAGATCATTGCGCCGCCAAGCAAGTCTTCTCCATCCCTCCTTTCGGCGTGCACCGGGAGAAGGGACAGCAGGCCTCTAGAACCCTGCCTCTCGTGATCCTGTATGGGAGAGGGGCGATCAGGTTTTTGGGGAGCGCACTCGCGCGACTGCTGGCAGCGACGACTTCGCGAACGACGACTTCTTCCCCGACCTCGGCAACCTCATCCTCGACGACATGGGCGACAACGTCAACGCCGGCGGTGCTGCACCGTAGAACTCATGTTTCTAGTATGTGTCCTAGATGTGATCTGTTCATCTAGTATGCTAGTTCGCATGATTAGTTTAATATCTGCTATTGCTGTCATGATCTATTTCCTATTTATTCGGATTAAATCTCGTAGTAATTTGCTCATTTTTCCAACACATATCTGCGCATATAGTGTCTGAAATACTAATTATTTGGATATCCGTGACTAAGCTGCATTGGATTTATGAACCTGCTGCTGCACTATATAGATGTCACAAGAACCGTACACCACCTCCATCTTTGCACTACAAAATCTGACTATCAATTCATCTTCACCTCTCTCTCAGCTACAAAGCCTACAATACAATTGCAGCTATCCTTGCAGCAATGGCAACCACACGGGCGACCGCTGCCTTCTTGGTTGCAATCATGCTCCTTTTTGTGTGCATCGGCGCACATGCCGGCGGCGCAACGACAAGGTCAAGGTGGTAGACCTCGTGGTAGAAACCTGCAAGAACGCTTCGAGCAGCTGCCGCAACAAGCACCTGAACGTCACCCAGGAATTCTGCGTGCAGACTCTCCGGTCCGACAAAAGGAGCTCTGAGTCCAAGGACCTCCGCGACCTGTCGCTCGTCGCCGTTGACATCCTCAAGATCCACATGGCGGCTGCCGGCGGCAAGGTGAAGGAAGCACTCCAGAAAGCCAAGAAAGGTACGGAGGAGGCGCTCGGCCTCAGGTATTGCCAGGTGGATTACGATGCTGCTATCGGTACCCTCGGCCTCTGCGACGCCATGCTCAGGGACTTCCGTGTCCCCATGGGCGACGCCGACGGCCCGTGGTTCTTTGAACTGCCCGAGTGTGTGGAGAAGGCGACTGACCATGTCAGCAACTGCCGGCATGAGCTTCCCATGAAAAGCCAGACAGTTATCAACGATAACGAGGAGTTGATCAAGCTGGGCGGCCTGAACAATGTCTTGCTAGGGCCATATGACTTTGATAGTTAATAATCTACTAGTCATCAACCCGTGCATCAGCACGGGCTAGCACTTCTAATATTAAATACTCCCGCCAGATATTTTACTCTGTATAGAAGATTTATTTGAAGTAAAACAACGTAAAGTTTGACCAACTTACAGAAAAAATATCAATATTCTCAATGTGTAATCAATATCATTAAATGCGGCATGAATCTTAATTTTTATACTCTGTGACTTTAGTATTGTACATGTTAATATTTTTCAATATAAATATGCTCAAACTTTATGAAGTTTGACTTCAGGCAAATCTTATATGCAGACTAAAAAGAATTATTTGGAGAAGTAGTATGTAACACTGTAGCAAATAATATATAAAAGTTTGATTTCTGCAATTCTTGATTACGCTAAGCACCATAGGTTATTTGTATTTTATATTCTTGTATTAACCAATAAATTCTTAAAGAAAATCTTTCACGATTGAATTGGAGTTGTGTGATAGATTAATCGTATTTCACTATCATATTTGTGCAAAGAAAATCATAAGAGGATTTCTTTTCAGATTAATGTGCTTGAAAGTTTATTGTACTTTCTATCCTTGCTACACATATGTATATCACATACATAATCATTTGTTTATATGAGATCTTTGTCGTGCAGGAAACATCCACATTATTTTTTACTATAAAAATTTATGTGTATTAAAGATACTTTAATAGTTATATTTTTTATAACTTATCAGGACAAAAAAAAGAGATGTGCAACCGTACTATATGTGCAAATAATTAGCGTTCGTAATCTGCACCTGTGTAAAAACATGTTAAGTCTACATAATCGCAAGTATGCATGTCAGACAAAGTAGTTTATCTTTCAAGAGAATAGTACTAAGTTGTGCATAATAGTCCTTAGCATCTAAAATGAACTTACACGACACCACTACCTTGCTCCCGGCGTCATCGGATGCAGCCAGCGTCCGGCAGCGTACATGAGGAGGTCGTCGAGCCGCTCCATCCAATGTTATTTATCTGTGTCACGCTAGAAATGCTCGTCAAGGATCGGTCTTCCCCTACAGAACTGCAAGCTTCCTTGTTCTGATCATTTATTAGGAGTAGTAAGAAAAGCAGTATAAACTTGAACAGGATTTAAATTTGACAAAAAGACATATAGTGGTGCAATATTGATCTAATTTTTTTTGACCACACGGATATCCTTTACTTTGCAATATAATGGACAAAATTAATAATTATAATGTTGTCTACTTACATTTGCTTTTATGTAGAACACCCATACAGTAGTACTACCAAACATGATGTGATTGAGTACTCATTACCGGGGACATTGATCGGTTGCCCCTATGCTATCTTCACAAACGAAATTCCGTCAATGAAAAGTAATTTCATAATTTATGTGGCCTATGTGGCCAGTTCAAGAAATCATAACAATAGTTTGATTGTCTAATTCCCAAAAAAATAATTTTACTCCTCAAAATAGAATAATGCAAATAACATCCAACTTATTTCTAATATAATTTTCTTGGTTCATCATCTCTTAGATTATATCAATTAGTCATGAGTCTTAGCTCAATGCAAATCTTTCCTTGCCGAGCGGAGCCTTTGTCATCTAGCCACCAGTCTCGACCAGCTCCACATCCGTGGTTGACAAACTTCAGCTTCAATATCCCTTTAAAAAATATACTGTCCAACTAAACATGAGAGGTATTTTTGTTGTAGCATATAGAAAAATAAATTAGGCCGCCCTTGTGACACTTTGTGGTTCACCGATGGCCATGCAGGTGGGAAAGCACATTCAGTGACAAATAATCGTGATCGGCGGCCATTGGTAGGACAGCAGGATTGAAGCAGAGGAGGAGGCATCGGCCGTACAGATGAGTCCACACAGATTTTTGTCGGGAGAATATTTTATTGATGGAGCCATTGGGTCTAGTTTTTATTTCACGGTCAATCAGCTGGATCGCGGAATTTTTCCATTTTTATCATTGGACTTTTTTTACATTTTATCTTGGAGTTTTTAACAGAGACATTCCTTCTTAATTTGTGCAGCGGGTGGAGTTTTTCCTTTGCTTTTTCGATTGACGTGAGGCTTTCCTTGTTTTTATTTGGTCATGTATGTTTAATCTTTTATTTCATGTATGTATTTTTTTCTGCAAGGTTTTATTTCACATACGTAATGCGAAGTCATTTTTTGAGGTTGTGTCTTTTTTTGTCATGTCCCACACCAAAGATCAAGCCGTATGTTTCTTTGTAAGATTTTATTTCATGTATGTGGTGAAAACTGTTTTTGTAGCTTGTTTTTCTTCTGGGAAGTAACGTGTATGCTAAGGACTATTTTTTTTGGAAGGCGTGTGCTTAATCTTCAATTATATGTACGTGGTGAGAACCCTATTTTTTTATGAGAAGTAACGCGGATGCTAAGGACTTTCCCTTTTTCTTTACGTGACTTCTATTTTTTTTGTACATTTTGGCTTGATCTGTTTGGTACATAGTGTTTTTATTTGTTCAGATGGGTGGAGGTTTAAGTTTTGTTACGCGAGTTTGCTTTCTTTTATTTCACGGGCAATCTGCCCGATAGTCGATTTTTTTCCTTTAACGTTGGGATTTTGTTTTGGCATCTTATCATTAGGTTTTTTTATGGAAAATTTTGCTTCTTAATTTGTGGGATACGGTAGGGACTTTCCTCTTTTTCTTGCATGAGGCTGTTTTTCTACTTAATTTGTGGGAACTGGTGGGGCCTTTCCCTTTTTTACTTGTGGCTTCCGTTTTTTTATGTGAGTCTTTTCTTTGTTTGTTTAACAAAAGTTGTACGTGTCAGGTGCACTTTTTATAGGACAGCATCATCTGCGTTACACAAGTTGTTTTTTTAATCCTGGTCATAAATTTTACAATCCAACAGTTTAATTAATTTTGATGATGTGGATTAATGAGAGATCATGAAAGGTGCCTCCAATTAGTAAATATAAGATTTTCTGCCAGAAACAATGTTCATGTAAAACCAACATTACTTCCATTTGAAATAATAATAATAATGTTCTT